>NC_079209.1:18454486-18754486 GCF_026745355.1 Beta vulgaris subsp. vulgaris
TGGGATGTCCAAATTGTGGAGGACATTCAAACCATGGGACCAATGGAGCAGATTGATCCTTTTAAGAGGGCTGCCAGGAAAAGAGATTATAATTATCTCTCTTCCTTCAAGAGCACTCCATCCCATGAATTAATGGAGCAACCTGAATTTTTTCAGAAAGCTACCAAAAAGAGAGATCTTAGTTACCTTTTTGCTCCTAAATCCTTGAGGCATTTCTATAGGAAACATCCTAAGTTAGAAGCATCTTTTGAGGTCCAACATTATGAAATATCTTCTGATGAGGATGATACGAAGACTTTATCTCAAATCTTTCCCAAAATAAAACTTCAGGGACTTAAAGTAGGCATGTTTACCTTTTTCCACGTTCCTTTATAAGAAGTTTCATTTTTGGAACATTAACCTGTTTTTATTTTAGGTTCTTCTGGTTTGAAAGAGTCTTAAAACCTTAGTGATCCTTCTTTTAGGAAGCCATCATCTCTTGACTCCGCCAATCAACTTTCAGTAGATATTCATATAACACTTGATCTTGGATTAACTCTGGATGGTGGTTCTGCTGATGAACCCATCATTAATCTTCCAACTTCCTTAATGACCAATGTTTCCCCAAGTTGGAATCAATGATTATCCCTACTTTGGAAGGACATGGGGCCCCGAGTTGGAAGAAACTATACATCTTAATGTGGAGCCGGCTGAAGAAGACTTGCTTCATCAATTTAATGAAGACCCCTTGGAGTGAACTCCCTTAGATGTTGAATTTCCAAGCTCTCCTATCACTCCAACAATTGTAATAGCGAACCCCTCTATTGCTAGAGGTGAGGATCTAGAAGATGTCATCCCTTTACAGGTTACACCTTTGAGAAGCAATCCCGAGCTTTTGACTACCTCCATATCCAAAGGTTCATCATCAGCTTCACAATCCTCTTCTTGGATTGGTTTGCCTTTCGCTCCTCGTGAATTCATTTTAGACTTCCTCTATATGCATCCATATCCTCACAAAACCAGACATCATTCTCTTGCGAACTTGGGTTCTCTACTTTATGATCACCAGGGGAAAAAAACGCAAGGGCTATGATACAGGGGCTACCTTTTTTGAAAAAACGCGGCCCTTAAAAGTGAAGGGTTGCGGTTAGTCCGAAAATCGTAGCCCTTCATATATGAAGGGCTGCGGTAAATACAAAAACCGCAACCCTTTTAGTTAACGGTTGCAGTTAGTCGAAAACCGCAGCCCTATAAGTAATAAAGGGTTGCGGTTAGACGAAAACTGTAGCCCTTATAAAAAATAAAGGGCGACGGTTTTTGGGCTAACCGCAACCCTTTATGGGCTTTTTTTAATTTTATTTGAAAATGAATTCGATCGCGCGCGTCATAAGTAATTTTAAGCGATTAGGGTCTCCTCATCATTTCTCTCTCCTCTCTCACAATCTCCTCTACTTTCTCTCCTCTTCTCGTTCGCCGCCGTCCCTTATTATTCTATCTCCCCTCTCTCTACTTTGCTCGTTTGCCGCCGTCCCTCATCTGTCCACCACAACCCTGTCCTCTCCTCCCTCGTTTCGAACCACCACACCCCCTCCCCCCTCGTCTCCTCCCAATCATAATGGTTACCAATTTTACAACATCATTATCAAAAGCAAACCCTCTTTCATTTCACTTTTCCAGAAAACCAAAACCCTTCAAATCTTCAACTGTTCATTTTTATCTCTCCTCTTAAAACTTTCTATTTTTCAAGAAATATTCGATGAAAATGAGATAATGCATCTCAATCCACATCGGTCAAGCTGGAATTCAAGTCGGAAACACTTGCTGGGAACTCTACTATCTCAAACATGGAATCCAGGTATAAAAAATTGATGAAATTAAAATTAGGCTTGATTATAATTCGAAAGTTTTGGCCTAATATTAGTAAAAAAAATATACAGCTAGATGGACAGATGCTGATAAAGAAGAAGATAAGAGCATGACAAGCAGGAGAAGATGCATTTAGTACATTCTTTAGTGAAATCGCTGTTCTTCTCATGTTTTATCTTCAATTTCTTTTCTCGATCTAGCGAAATATGAGAAAATATTAAAAATTGATTTTCGATAATTTCTAGGAACAACGTCATAAAAACGAGGGAGGATCGGACAAGGAAATGGTTTGCCGCAAAGCCCTCTAGTGGTAGTTTGCCACAAAGACCTCCAGTGGTGGTTCGAAACCAGGGAGGAGAAGACAAGAAATGAACAGTATTGATGTTCGATAATTTCTATCGTTATCAAGTTGATGTACTAATATATTAAAAATATTGTATTGTTATCACGTTGATGTATTATTAATAAAGTGTGTAGAATATATGATGTTCTCAGCTTTTCTTGATATATTTAGGAGTAAAAAATTGCAAAAAAAGGTTGCGGTTTTGGTAAAAACCGCAACCCTTTATATAAAGAAGGGCTGCAATTTAGGCCCAAAACCGCATCCCTTTCATATTGGAAGGTCTGCGATTTTGGGCCTAAACCGCAACCCTTGGTAGTGAAGGGTTGCGGTCAAAAACCACATCCCTTCATCTTTGCCGAAGGTCTGCTACAGCAATGGTTGTGTGTCAAAAACGCAGCCTTTAAGGTTGTTTTGATCGCAACCCTTGGGTTTTATTCCACTAGTGGATGTAGAGGGAAGCACCCAAGAAGCAAGTGTGATGAAAGAGTCTGATGGATGGAAAGAGGTTAGTGTGAATATGTCCATAATTGTAAGGAATCAACCTACTTCTACTAGCACTCTTTATTCCTACAATGGTAAGTGTTATGAGCATATGAAATAAGAAGACAAGATATGGGATCTCTACTTGACCCTTAAAGAAAATCCGATGATCAGACTTTCGAACAGATTCTCAAACAGATTTTGGAATCCTTGATTTCTCAAGGCTTTGAGTATTGGATACCTTGCCTTGATTATGTTATGGAAACCCTTCTTCTCCAACAATGCAATGTTGAAACAAGAGTTCAATCTCTTAAATTCTCAGCTCAAAATTTTCTAGAAGAGGAAGCTTCTTTGGAAGCTCAAGGCAAGTCCTCTAAAAACTTCAGTGCATAGATCCAAGATTCTTTGAGTTCTTATAACCATAAGCTGAAGTCTCTTTTTGAGGAAAGGCAATCTCTACAAAATTGGTTTGCTGAGATTAATAGAGTGGAGATCAACATCATTAATGAGAAGTATTCACTCCAAAGCTCCATTGATATTGAGAAGAAAAACCTACACCAAGGGCCCACTAAGCTTGCCAATTTGAGGCAAGAGATGTTTAAGGAAATGGTTGTACAACAAAGCTTGATCGTCCAAAAGGAGAAACTATGTAATGTTTGTTCAGCCATTAACAACCTTAGTTCAACTGTTAGACAATGTTGGAATGTTTAAGATGTATAACATTATTTTTAATGTTGTAATCTCAGTAATCCCTAGATGTTTGAAAAAATTCTGCATGTTTTTGTAGAAACGCAGAATCATGTTGTTCCCATATAGATGGATGATATTTCTTAAGAAATTTGCCATTCAAGGCTCTATCTTTTATGTTACCATCTATATCTTTTAATATGTATGCATTTCCAGACATTTTCTTATGAATGATAGAGGACCTTGCCGCTTAGGTGACCATTTCCCTAGCTAGGGATCTTTGGAAGCTGCTTCTGGCAGAAATATTTTCTAGACTTTATCATTCTCCTGGAAGTCTTTAGCCACTACTTTTTTGTTGTAAGCCCTAGCAATCGTTTCTTTTTGGATTCTCATTTTGGCCAAAGCTTCTTCCTTAGCTTCTAGAGCATCCATAACTTCAATATTCATTGCTTGTGAATAGTCATCTCCTGAAAATACCATTTGTTGGACTACCTTAGATGACCTTACGTTCACTTCAGCAGAGATTATTGGAGTATGACAACTAAGTTAAAAGGAGTAACTCATGTTTCTTCCCTTTTAGAGGTCTTGTAGGCCCATAGGGCATATCGCAACAATTTATACCATTTGCCTGAGCATAGTAAGGTGTTGAATGCATCTTAATTAGTAATCCTATATTGATTAAGATAGTCCAACAAGTCAGGGTTTCTGAATATTGTGATCTTATTGTAAAGATTTTTTCTTCCAAGAAATTTATTACAACCTGAGTATTGATCTTTTTGAAAGCCTGGGCCTCCACCCATTTGGTGAAGTAATTAGTTACCACTACGATGTATGAATGCTTCTTAGAGGATTCAGGATTAATTTCTCCTATGACATCTACTTCCCATACTCCGAAAGACCAAGGTTTAAGAATGTACTTCAGTTCTGAGGCTGGTACCGTACTTATAGGTACAAACTTCTGACATCTTTTATAACTTTTTGCATAATCTATACAATCATTTCTCATAGTATGCCAATAGAAACCATGTTCGTGCAACAACCATCTCATTTTCAAGCCATTTTGATGAGCACCACATAACCCTTGGTGAATTTCTGCCATGAGCATTAGATACTCTTCAGCATCCACACTCTTCAAAACTAATCCTTTTGGATCCTTTTTGTGCAATTCACCAAAATGCATGCAATTTGGTTGTAGCCATTTTTACTTTATTTGGCACTTTTGTCCCAGTTGGGTTCTGGAGATAGTAAATAATTTCATCCCTTCAGTCCTTTTCCTCCCATAATATTGAAACTCTATAGAATTCTAGTATGTTTTATGATATTTCTTTATCAGCTTCATTAAGAGGATCTAGGATCTTTTGCTAGAGAATGATATCTTCATTTTGTGAAGGTATCTCTTCTCTAGCAGAAGCTATTTGGGATAATTGACCTGCTATTTTGTTTTATTCTCTAGGAATGTGTCTGAAAGTAATTTTCCTAAATTGTTTAGACAATTCTTGTGCTTTCATGCCACAATCCTGTGATACTCATGATATACATTGAAATTCCTCAGTCATTTGATAAATGACCAACTGAGAATCTTCGTATATCTTTTCTCTCTTAGCCCCCAACTTTAATAACAACTCCAACCCAATTAACAAATCTTCATATCATGCTCTATTGTTGGTGCATGGACCCTTTAGGGTCACTACTAACTTGGCTGGAACCCCATCAGGAGATAGAATATATATACCAGCCCCTGCTGTTTCTCTAGTATTAGATCCATCAAAGAACAAGATCCATGGAAGGACGTCCTTATCAATGATTCCAGATTCACAGCAAGGATAGGTTGCTAAGAAGTCAGCTAGAGCTTGACCTTTTACTGCCTTTTGTGGCACGTATATCCGGTGGAATCGTAATAAGTGTAGACTCCACTTGCTTAACCTACCATTTGTGAAAGGTTGGGATATCATATATTTTATGACATCTCTTGGAGACACCACTTCTACTGTGAAGCCCATGAAATAATGTATGAGCTTAACTGATGCATCATATAAGCACAAACACCTTTTTTCTGTCATGGTATACCTTTTCTCTGTATCATGCAAGATTCTACTTAGATAGAAAATAGCCAGCTCATGTCCCTTCTTGTTTTCTTGAGTAAGGAGACTACTACTGGAATCTTCACATGCAGATAGGTACAACCTTAATGGTTTTCCATTTTGCCTCGGAGGGATCAATACAAGTGGACTTGCTAAATCTTGCTTGATTTGATCAAAGGCCTTTTGATGCTCCTTATTCCATTTGAATTTTGACTCATGTTTGAAACTTAATAGAGGTGAAAACTTTTTAGTTTTCCTAGCTAGATTGGCCATGAATCTCCTAACATAATTGACCTGTCCAAGGAATCTTTACATTTCCTTCTTATTAAAAGGTGGCTTAGCTGCCAATACTGCCTTTGCCTTATTTTGGTCAATCTCCATTTCAATTTTATGGATGAGAAATCCTAAGAAGTTACTAGCTTTAACTACGAATGCACATTTGAGTGTATTCATTTTTAGGTGCTATTCTCTCATTTTAGTAAATGACTTAACCAAATTCTCTTTATGTCTTTAAAAGTCATTTGATTTTACGAGTATATCATCCACATAAACTTCCATGATCTTATAAATCATATCCTTAAAGATTGCGTCTATTGCTCATTAATATATAGCACCAACGTTCTTTAAACTAAATGACATGGCCACATATTCAAACAAGCCTAATGTCTTCGGACATCTAAAGGTTATTTTATTATAGTCCTCTTGTGCAATCCTTAATTGGTGGTATCCTGCGTATCCATCCATAGAAGATATGTATTCATATCTTGACGCTGAATCTATTAAGAGATCAACTACAGGCATGGGGTATTGATCTTTAGGTGTTTCTTTATTTAAATCCATAAAGTCAATGCAGACTCGTATCTTACCATTTTTCTTAACTACTGGGACTATATTAGAAATCCAGTCAGCATATTGGCAGGGCCTTATGAACTTTGCCTTAAGGAGTTTGTTTATCTCCTCTTGTATAGGTTCTATTAGTTCAGGCACTAGTCGTCTAGGACTTTGTGCCACAGGCTTATATCCCTCTTTGATAGGTAGTTTATGTTCTACTATTTTCCTATCAATACCCGGTATTTCATGATGCTCCGAAGCAAAACAGTCCTTAAATTCTTTTAGAATTTCGATTATTTCATGTTTTCCTTGGTTAGTGAGAAGCTTATTTATGTAAGTAAAACGCAGATTTTCGTTGTCCCCTAAATCTATTTCTTCTAGTGGATCATGAACTTCCTATTTAATATCCTCACTTTCAGCCCATACTTTATCATCCTCTTCATTCAGATTCATGTAAGGTTGAGCAACACGTATTAGAGTTTATAAGAAATTTCTCTTGATACTAAAAATTAGAAAAAAATCTCTCTTTAGCGCTCTGCTAGGGTTTGAGTAGGAGTCACGGTTTTCCAGCGTTTGAGTCTGATTTTCGATCCGTTCAATCCTTCTTGGGATCTGGCGTTAGTCTCAATGGCTGACAAATTGATTGACAAAGTAACGAACTTAAAAATAACGGCGGAAGAGGAGTCAGTGGTGGTATTAGAAGGAGTTGAGGAGGACTCATCTGATGCTTCGAGGGATTTGGCGATGGTGGGGAAAGTTCTATCAACCAGACCCTTTAATTTTGAGGCATTGAAACGTACGCTGAATCAGATCTGGACAATAACCAAAGGTGCTCTTTTTCGGCAGATAGAGAACGGATTATTTGTGGTGCAAATCGGTACGGCGAAGGATAAGGCGAAAGTGATGGCTTGGAGACCTTGGACTTTTGACAATAACCTAGTGCTTTTGGAGGAGATAAAGGGTAGTGTCCAGCCTTCGAACATATCCCTTTGTCGGTGCCCGTTCTGGGTCAGACTATATAATCTACCCATGGATAGTCGGTCGGAGAATTTTGTGCGATTAATAAGGGGTTGTATAGAGGAGGTGTTGGAGGTGGAGTCTGATGGTATTGATTGGGATAAGTCTGCGAGGGTGAAGGTCTGCCTTGATGTTTCCAAGCCACTTCGAAAGATCCAAAAAATAAAGACTCGAAGTGGTCAGTTAGCGGTGATAGAAATAAAGTATGAAAGACTTCCTACATTTTGTTATGAATGTGGGGTTATGGGTCATATCGAGAGGGACTGTCCAGTGGACTTTGAGGAGGAGAAGGAAGAGGAGAAGCAGTGGGGATCATGGTTGCGTGCATCTCCGAGACAGGGTAGATTGAAATTGATGGAGGAGACAAAAGAATTTCTAAGTTGTTCTAAAAAGCTTTCCTTTGCATCTAAGGTAGTGAAGGTAAAAAGCTTGAATCTTGACCCTGCTCGTGAGCTGAATATTGAAAGAGTGTCTCATATGTTAGTGGATAGTAAGGTCGATATTCATGGACTTAAAGAAAATGTGGGGGATGATGAAAATAATGATCTGATGAATGCCAACAAGCATGTAAGTTCCCTTTTTGTTTTTTCTTCCACGTTGAATAATAAAAATGAGGGGGATACATCTCTTTTGCATGATGATGGGGTTAGTGGTAATTTGTCCAACTTGATGGGAGTAGGGGTGAATTCGAATGTGGTGCAGGTGGGGGTGAATAAAGAAAGCATTAATAATGAAATTAATGTGACAAATGGTGTTGGTGGACAAGGTGTTATTTCCGACTTTGACAGTGCATTAATGATGAATACAAATGTGGAAAGGGAAGTAGGGCCCTGCAATTTGTCAACTCTTTTGATACAGTTATGGTAGACAATAATATTGCTTGTGAGTTGAAAGTTGGTCGAAAGTGGCGTAAGCAGGCTCGTGAGACACATGTTACTATAAAGGAGGATGTAGCTGATGATGTGGCTGGTACAAATGGAAAGAGAGATCGGGATAAAGAGGAGAAGGGTGTTGACAGTGAACCAAAAAATAAAAAAATGACTTTAAATGAATCTTCATCTGGATGGCGATTGGCGAGGACTGACGAGACTCAGTCCCGCCTAGCTCAATGAGTTGTTTGAGCCTTAACTGTAGAGGGTTGTGCAACCCCTCTGCAGTTCGTAATCTTCGGGACTTGCTCCGAAGAGAAGCCCCGTCTCTTGTGTTCTTGTCGGAGACGAAATTGAGTAGTGGTGAGTTTTATAGGATTCGAGATAATTTGGGGGATTTTCACGGGCTTGCTGTTGATTCTATGGGTCGTTCGGGGGGATTGGCTTTGTTGTGGAGGAAGGATATAGATGTTGTGCTGAGTTCTATGTCCGTCCACCATATTGATGTGGTGGTGAGGAGGGGTGTGAGTGATGAGGAGTGGAGATTTACTGGTTTTATGGTTGGCCGGAAATTCATAATAGATATATGTCTTGGAGGTTACTTGAGAGTCTTGCTGCTCAGTCATCTCTTCCTTGGCTTTGTATTGGTGATTTCAATGAGATATTATTTTTGAATGAGAAACAGGGTGGGAACGATAGAGCGGAGTGGCAAATGGCTAGTTTCAAGGAAGCTGTGGATGCTTGTGGTTTTATTGATGTCCCTTTCTCGGGATATGAGTTTACCTATGATAATGGGAGAGAGCTCGAGGAGAATATTCAATGCCGCTTAGACCGTGCTTTAGCAACTTTGACATGGAGGGAGTTGTTTCCTGATGGTCATTTGTGGCACTTAGACAGGGAATGGTCGGATCATGCACCTAGCAAACTTACCTTCTGGAAACCTCGTATTGAGCCTAGGCTGGGTCCAAAGCCCTTCCGTTTTGAGCAGTATTGGACTTCAGAGGGGGAATGTGAGGGAGTGATTGAGAATGCTTGGTTGGGTGGGGCCACGTTACCTGCTAAGTTGGAGCTGTGCGCTGCGGATTTGAAGGAGTGGAATAGTAGGAAGTTTGGGAAGACTTTTGCAGAATTGAGAAAGAAGAGAAAGGCTTTGAAAAAACTGAATCACGGGGGACTAAATGCGACTCAATTGGCTAGGCGACGCAAATTGCTAATGGAAATTGCGGAGTTGGTTTCTATGGAGGAAGTTTATTGGAAGCAGAGATCTCGAGTACCGTGGTTGACTGAAGGTGATAGAAATTCTAAATTCTTTCACCAACGAGCTTCGGGGCGCAAACGTAGAAACTCTATTCGAGTTCTAAAAGATGATAATGATGTTGAGCATGTTGGTGATGAAACCGTGGGCGTTGTGGCAATTGATTATTTTCGGACCATGTTTTCATCTTCTGAGCCAACTATGATTAATGAAGTGTTCGCTGATTTTAATGCTCGAGTCACTAATGGCATGAATGAGAGCCCGCAGGCCGACTATACAGAGGAGGAGGTGAAGTTTGCGCTTAGCCAGATGCACCCTATTAAACCCCTGGGCCTGATGGTATGTGTCCTATGTTTTTCCAGTCTTATTGGCATATTGTGGGGCCTTCTGTCACTCACACGGTTTTGGAGATTCTGAAGGGTGAGGCCTCTCCGCGTCATCTTAACCATACCTTCATTACTCTTATTCCCAAAAAGAGTAATGCTGAGCGGATGTCTGATTTTCGTCCTATTTCGCTTTGTAATGTTGTGTATAAGTTGGTGTCAAAAGTGTTGGCTAATCGTCTAAAAATCTTTCTTGATAAGATTGTGTCTGTTAATCAGAGTGCTTTCACTCCGGGGCGCCTGATTACAGACAATATTTTGGTGGCTTTTGAGTTATTTCATCATATGAAACTAAATAAAAGCGCTACAGGGTTTATGGCTATGAAACTCGACATGTCCAAAGCATATGATAGGATCGAGTGGGATTTCTTAGATACGGCTCTGGTGAGATTTGGTTTTGATACTGGCTGGATTAGTAGGGTGATGGAATGTGTTCGAACGGTGTCCTTTGCGGTGTTGATTAACGGCAAACCATCAGCTGAGTTTGTACCTCATAGGGGGTTACGGCAGGGGGATCCTCTCTCTCCGTATCTCTTCATTCTGTGTGCTGAAATTTTTCCCCATTTGTTGAGAGGAGCTGAGGAGCGAGAAAGCTTGAAGGGCATCCAATTAGCTCCTATGGCCCCTTCTGTTAATCACTTGTTGTTTGCTGATGACTGTATCATTTTTTCTAGAGCTTCTCTGCAGGATTCGGAAGAGATTCAACAGGCCCTTAGCCTATATGAATTGTCTTCAGGGCAGAAGGTGAACTTTGATAAAACAAAGATCTCTTTTAGTCAGGGAGTGCCTACCTCTCGTAGGGAGGCTATCTCTATTCAGCTTGGAGTTCAGGAGGTTGATATTCATGATCGATATTTAGGCTTGCCTACGGTGGTGGGCCGGTCTAAAAAGGTGATTACTAGAAGTGTTAAGGAGAAGATTTGGAAGAAACTTCAAGGTTGGAAGGGGATGGTGCTTTCTAAGGCTGGTAGGGAGGTCATGATAAAGGCTGTGGCCCAATCTCTCCCTACCTACGCTATGAGTGTTTTTAAGTTTTCATCTTCTTTTTGTGACGAGATTCGCTCTCTTGTTTCTTAGTTCTGGTGGGGTCAAAAACATGGGGAAAAAAAGATTCATTGGGTATCCTAGAAAAAGTTGTGTGGAGAAAAAAGGGAAGGGGGATTGAGTTTTCGTGATATGAAGCTTTTTAATTGGGCATTGTTAGGAAAGCAAGCATGGCGGTTTGTGACGAATTCGGGTAGCTTAATTGCCCAAATTTTCAAAGCTAGATACTTTCCTAATAATTCTTTTTTGGAAGCGGAGTTGGGTGTGAATCCGAGCTACACTTGGAGGGGGATTTGGGAGGCTAGGTGGGTGCTTAAACGGGGAATGAGGTGGAGAGTTGGTGATGGTGAGAATATTAAAATTTGGAAGGACCCTTGGATCCCAGGTACACAGACCCGAAAGATTATATCATCAAGGGGAGATGCAAATGAGGAGGCGGAAGTGGGAGTTTTGATTGACCCGATTCGCAAAGAGTGGAATGTTGAACTTGTCAACCAACTTTTTTTACCTTTTGAGGGGAGAGAGTATGAGTATCCCATTGAGTTGTAGATTACCGGAAGATAAGTTATGCTGGGAGTTAGAAAAAGATGGCACCTACTCGGTTCGTTCAGCTTACAAAGCGTTGTTGAATGATGAGAGGAGTATGGATGGGGACCTCCTCTACTACTTCGGATTTATGGCCCATTATTTGGGGTGCTGCTGTTCTGCCGAGGGTCAAACTCTTTGCATGGCGAGCTTGTCTCGAGGCCCTTCCTACCAAGTGCGGACTCCATGTTCGTGTTCCAGCTATAGGGAAGCAATGTGGGGTGTGTGGGGAAACTGAAGAAACGGGTTTGCACGTTATTCATAGTTGCGGTGTGGTACAGAGTGTATGGGAGCTAAGTTCGAGTTGGGTCCCTGATGGATGCGGGAGTTTGGTGGAGTGGTGGGGTTGTTGTTTGAAGAAGTTGGAAGGGGAGGATGTGGCGGTTTTTCTCACTCTCAGCTGGGCGATTTGGGGAGCGCGTTGTAGGGTTGTAATGGAGGGAGAGTGTGGTTCACCGGAGAGCATCCTTGCCTATGGGTTGAAGATGGTGAAGGAAGTGCGGGAGGCGGCATGTGAGCGATCACTGCGATCGTTTGGGAAGGGTGTTGGTCATCCAACTTCGTGGGTGAAGCCTGACGCAGGCTGGTGGAAGATTAATGTGGATGCAGGGTGCTTGGGGGAGTGGGGTATTGGTTTGGGGTTGGTGTGCAGGGACGAGCTAGGGACTGTGCTGGGTTGTGCTACGGTACAACAGGGTGTGTGCTGGGAGATCCGAATTGCGGAAGGTAAGGCTGTTCTAGCAGGTCTTTAGTGTGGGGTCAAGCTCGGAGCCTCGAAGTTGGTGCTGGAAAGTGATTGTCTCTCGGTCATTCAAGCTTTGAATAGTGGTGTTGAGGGTTCAAGTGACTTTCTCTTGTTATTGATGACATTCTTTCTTTGTTATCTCGCTTTCAGTCTATTATTTGGTCTTTTGTAAAACGCTCCGGCAACAAAGTTGCTCACTATCTAGCCCATTTTCAACCTATAGAACTTGGTTGGCGTAGTTGGGAGGATGATGTTCTGGATAGCGTTATGAATATTGCTTGTTCTGATTTAATAGATTAGCCCTCGTTTGGGTTTTCCCCTCAAAAAAAAAAAAAAAAAAAAGAAAATTCTCTTGGTACTTTCTAAAAACGAAATCTTTCATATCTTGATCAACAATAGGGGTAAACCCATTACAATACTCTTCTTGGTCTACACACATAATAAACTTAGAAAAATATAATCTAACTCTATAAACTAACTAGAGCTAGTGGTTGATCATAGCTTGATGCCTTTTGAACGTATTAATATTCTTATTGAATGTCTTCAACTTCTAAGACATCCTTGATTTTTTCAATTAGAATTGCACTTGAATCTTCTATCTCTTGGTGAGTTTGTGACTCAAGTTGCAGAGCAACCTCAATTTTGATAGTGGGAACTGACTTTAGAGAGTCTCTGCCCTCTCTTCCTTGTCAACTTCGTCTGCTCATGATGTAGTATTGGTCTGGAGTCATGGCTTGTCTTCTAACTTATTGAGCTCTGTGGGTAGCATGACCACGTTACATTACAAGTTCTGGCTCTCACCAATCTCTGTTTGAGACTTAGTCATCAGTTGGTCTCCATCCAACAACATGTCATTGTCTAACACTAGTAGATTCAAATCTTCAGATCCAAACTCTAAATGATAGTCCTCATTAGCACCACTCACCAAAATCTCTTTCATTACACAATCATATCCTTGAGGCGGCTGGTCATCCATATTTATAGATGATAAATCAGGTTGTTTTTCTTCTGGAGGCAACAACATTCTAATACCAGCTTGTAGACTTCCTCATCAATTCTTATGTTTGCTATAAGGCACTCCTGCACGTTTTGAGTACTAATTTAAGCCATAGCTGCAACAGCCTTGACACTTAACTCTTTCATTCTTGATGACATACTTTTGTATAGGTTTTGAACATCTTGTAGTGGCGCTACCCTTACTATTGACTTAAGTTGTGCATCTCCTTGGTTCCCATGGGATTTTCCTTTCTTTTGAGAATTTTGGGTACAAGAGTTTGCCTTGGATCCTTCTCTTTTCCTTTTGAGGAAGGATATGACCAAGGGCTATTACTTTTCCTTGGTCCTTAACTTCTAGACCTTCTCTGAATGGACACTGGTAGGCAAGTACATAGGCAGGATCATTTTGGATGATCCGTGTTCTAACCATTTCAAAGGTCAATTTGTCTGCACATGACGAGCACATTCCACCTCTTAAAGCGTTTAACCCCTCTATTGCCCTGACTTGCAATGAGAATTTTTGAGCGGCCTCTTTGCAAGTATTAGCTGTAATCCCCCACAATTTTAAAAAATTTTCATAAATATTAAAGTATTTATGTAGTTATATTTAAATCCAAATGAGTTTGGAAAATGATTTTACTTTTAAAAAGGGTTGACTATTTTAAAAGTCAACTAAAAATATTTTTCATAGCTTAATAAAATTTGTAATGTTTTAATTAAGCATGTTTTAATAAGATTTTAATTCTAAAAGTATATTTGAAAAGGAAGCTTAATGGAATCAAAAGCCAAAAGTATAAAAAGGGAAAGAGCTAATTGATGACTAAAGTCCTAAAGAGCCCATCTCATTAGTCATCAAAGTTTCAATTAATTAAAATCTCTTTTCCTAAGCCCAAAAGTAAAGCCTCTATATAAATATCCTAATAAACCCAAATTTTTACCCTACACACTTTATTTCTCTCTCCTTTTTCCACGTGATTTCTCCCCTCTCTCACTCGGCACTTTCTCTCTCTTCTCCTTTGTGCGCCATTCTTAATTTTCTCTCAAAAGTTCGTTTCTTCTTATTCAAGTAACGTTTCTTGTTCAACAAGAAACGTCACAAAACTTTTCAAGTGCCAAGAACTTGCTGCCGCCGGTCTATTTCGGTCCTTGCTGCTGTCCGACGCCTTCCTTCCTCCATTGTTGTGGTTGTTTTTCTTTCTTCCTCTTCAAGATTCCATTAAAGTACTAGTTTTATATTATTTTATTATTTATTAGCATGTTTACGATTTAAATTATTGTGTTATTTG
Source organism: Beta vulgaris subsp. vulgaris (assembly GCF_026745355.1). Taxonomy (NCBI): domain Eukaryota; kingdom Viridiplantae; phylum Streptophyta; class Magnoliopsida; order Caryophyllales; family Amaranthaceae; genus Beta; species Beta vulgaris. Next base: position 18,468,934 of record NC_079209.1, read on the forward strand.
CAATATGAATTTCGGCTATCATATATATAATTATAATAAATTTCAGATTTATTATATTAAGTTATTTTCATTTTTTATCATGAAAATTATAGTTTTTAGGGTTTTTAATTACTAGAAACTATATATATAAAGTATAAATCATGAGATTTGGTTAGTACATAATTTTATATGTATTGAATATATTTTCAGAAGATTTATTAAATTTTATAAGTGCTGTAATTTCAGAAAATACGTATTTTGAAGGTTTTAAATGATTTTTAATCACTAGAATAGTTGTACTATACTAGGGATTAAAAATAACGAAAGTTTGGTACGTAAAAACGATTTTAAAACACGTTTAAGGGGGTTTTGATCGTTTTAAAGTTGCTATAAATTTTTAGTACGAGATTATTTCATTATTTTATTTTCTAGGCGGAGATTTCGTAGTAGGAGACTTTTAGCGAGTAAAAGTGGCCTACAGATTTGTTTATACAAGGTACATACATTGTCTACGTGCTATGTGATTTAGAAGCATGCTCTAAGAGTATTTTATTTATTAGTATCATGTATATGACTCTATTTGTTCATATATATGATTCTTGGAATTGTTTTACATGTTATTTGCCTGTGTGCTACATGTAAACTAGAAGTGTTTATGATTATAAATGTTTGTATGGAAGTTTGATGCAAGCAGAATAAGTCAAGTTCATTTATTAATTCGTGAGTGAATTAATGTAAGTTAGATTGAATCATGTTTTCATGGATTCTTGAGTATTATTATTATTATCTTATAAGAACCGTGGATCTTATTTGGTAAGTTACAAGTTATACCTATATAAAGGTAAAGTTTATTGTTGGCTAGGTTCAACAAGCAAGTTAGTAAAGTATAAAAAGAAGTTAAAGGAGTTTGATTGATAGTTGTAATCACTTGTTAATCCAAAGATAAAAAGAGTTTCTGTTATGACTGTTTGATTATTATTATGTGTTGCTTGTTTGTGTGTCAACACAAGTATAAAATTATTCAACGTAAAGTGAAACGAGAATAGGTTATAGACTTTAGACTGGTGCACGTCTAGAGTTGGACACTAAGGGTTGGAGTACATGGTGGTAGCCCATGGCTTTTCTAGGAATGGATTGATCACCATCCCTCTTTCAGTTCAAAGGTTCCTCGATATCGCAGGTAATTTTGGAATATGTGGTAGCTCCATATCTCCTATTTTAGATAAGTCAACTCGTCCAATAACTATTCCATTTAAAGAAATAAATAAAGTTTAGAGTCTAGTTCAGTAAGAGTTGTCTGCAGATTATTATATGTTTATATTATATTATTCCTGCAAGTTATATTTTGTTAGTATCATGTTTAGGGTTATTTATGCCTGATATGTAGTACTCAGCTTTGCTGATTACGTGCTGTTGTGTTTGTGATCATGGCCTTGCCTATTGATCCTGTGGTGATCTTTCCGGGGAGCAGAGTCAAGACAGCATTGACATTACAGGTTCGCAGATGCATCTCATTGGGAATCTGGAATGGAGAGACTCTTGTATTATTAGTTTCATTTAAGTTGTTTTCATAGGAGTTATGTTTTCAACAATAGTTTTAAGTTGGTTTTTTAGTTTCTGACATTGTTTTTGGTTTCATAAGTTTTAATAAAGTTGTTTTAGAAGTTTTTTCCGCTGCAAAATTCTGAGTAAGCCGAAACGTTATCACACGGGCGATAATGCCTGGGTAATTCTCTAGGTTTATTATAAAAGTATTTTCTAGAAAGAGAGAATTATCGGGGTGTTAGAAAGTGGTATCAGAGAGCTTTAGGTTAGTTTAAGACTTATAGGCGCCTAACTAACTAGCTTATTAAGTTACCTAGCTTATTAGTTATTTGAAGGAAATCTTAATATTGCTCCTATGTTTTCATTTCAGAATTTTTTTTTTATATACACCGAAATTTTTTTTTTTCGGAAAAATTTGGGGTTCGAAATTTTCAAGTTTCGGCAAATTTTTTTTTTTTCGAAAGAAGTGTTGAGTCCCGAAAAAAAAAAATTTTTTTAGTCGAGTCGAAATTTTTCGGAAATTGTTGGTTCGAATTTTTTTTTTTATTATTGGAAATTTTTTTTAGACACTTAAGTGATGTATTATTATAAAAGTGTCTGCATTTTTTTTCATGCCTTTAAGGTTTATAGTATTGCATTGTGAGAATGGGTAGTATAAGAAGGGCATATAAGATAGAAACATTATATGTCTGCATCAGGAAGTTAGTTCAGCATCATTATTATTTTTCTTCCCTGCAAATATGCATATTATCATTTCTTTCTTTAATGATGCATTATATTGTTATACTTCCCTGCTAATGATGCATGAATATTTTTCTTCTCTGCTGACTGTTATATCCTTCTTGCCTGCTAAGGTGTTATATTTTTCATGCCTTTGTTTTTGTTTACCCCTATTATTTTGTGGGAACACGTTATAGAGAGTGCTAAACCATTATAGGTTTATTTGTTGTATATCTCTAACCATGTCTGCCAGGCAAGTTAATATAATTGTCAGGCAAGTTAATAGAGTAGGAAGCCATCATAACCCAATTGTATTGAGTGATGATGAGAATGTTCGATGTCATGAGCCTCAAAGTTATAGTTACATTAGCCTGGAGATCATTATGCATTATGGGTTAAAAGTAGGCATCCCTCTTAGCGATATATGAAGTAATTCAAGAGTTTGATTATACTAGAGTGCAAACCTGAAAGGACATCTACAATATTACTTGGAGACCATATTTGAGCGATGTGAATGTTTTAGAGATGGATGAAAATGAACATCAACCCAAAAGGATTTGAAGATATACTAGATCTAGGATTCGAATTATTATTACTATTACTACTATTATTATAGTGAAGACTTTGGAGACTTTGAAGATGAAATGTTAACTCCATAAAGGTATAAAGGAAATAAGGATGAGAATGATGGTGTAATTCCATAGGGTATTTATTTATGCTTTAAGATTAGTAGTTGATTAAGTAGCTGAGCTATAATGGTTTAAATTTCCTCCTCTAGCATCTTTATATTATTGAGGAATAAGTTGGTTATTTTGGATTGGGAAAATATTCTTATTATCGATTGAGGAATAAAAGCTATTATTATTTATATGAGTGAGTACGAATTTATTCTAGGCACGCGATGGGAATAATTTTTTTTATTATTCTTTTCATCATGTGATTATATTCTTGCTTGCTTGTTTCTACTTGCACGTTGATGTTAATATATTTTACATGAACGATTATGTGATTATTAGAGAACATTTCATGTTGGAACTAGTGAAATTGTTTGTTGATGCGATCTTTAATGATCAAATCAAATATTGCCTTATTAGATGGACATGTAAGTGTGCTGGAACCTAAAATAGAGTTACGTTAAGTTTCAGTTGCGAAGTAGAGTGTCAAACAACAATGATGCCCTAGCTTCTGCTATTCGCCTATTGGCAGAGAATTTGACTCAAGAAAGACCTGAGAGTCCCAATTTTAATGGGGACATGCACTAGTAGAATAAAGGCTACTTGCTGCGGTTAAAAAGTGCCCTATTGCTGCGGATTAGAGCGCGCAGCAATTAAGGGCGCAACAATAGGTATTAATAATATTGCTGCGGTTTTAAACAGCAACAATATCGACAAATATTGCTGCGGTTTTTAGGTCAAACCACAGCAATATATTTATTTTATATCAGATTTAGAAAGCATATTGCTGCGGTTTCTGGAGAAAACCGCAGCAATATGCTATATTTAATAATAAAAAATAGACATAGTGCTGCGGTTTTCTCAGAAAACCGCAGCAATAGATACTGTACAGGTAAAATTTTTTTTTTTTTTTTTTGCATTTTGCCATCAAATTTGAAAGACAAAAAAGTTAAAAGAAAATAAAACACTATTGATTGATACTAATGACAAAAAATTATTACACAAAATTCAAAAACAAATTAAGTAATGATAAAGAACTTTTAAAATATTCAACTCATATAAAAAAAGATATTTACAAAAAAAATATACAAAAAGAGACCCAAAATAAAAATAAAAAACTAACTAGATCTGAAAAATACAACGAAATTACAACATCAGATCTGGAAAATAACCATCACTAGATCTGAAAAATTAAAAAACTCCAATAAAATTACAACATCAGATCTCGAGAATAACCATCACTAGATCTGAAAAATACAACGAAGACAAGAGATCTAAGGCCGACGACGAGAACAGTCGTTGTTTCTGGCGAGCAACACCGCAAATTCTGGCGAGCAAGACTCAACAACGCCTGCAAATTCTGGCGAGCAACACCGGCAAATTCTGGCGAGCAACGCCAGAAAATTATGGCGAGCAACGCCTGCAAATACTGGCGAGCAGCGCCGTTGTTTTCGGAAGCATCTTCAGCAACAACGACGCGACGAACGAATTCAAGTGCTGCGACGAACGATTCAAGTGCTGACAAACGAATTCAAGTTGCGCAAACGAAGGTCGAATGTGGCGAGCGACCGGTTACCGGCGAAGAAGCTACGCGAGAGGATGAGAGGGTTAGAGGAAGAGAGAAGGAGAGAGAGTGAAAGGGGTGCGTGAAATTGATGAGAGGAGAGAGAGGGGAAGAACAGAGTAGAGAAAGAGGAAGAGAGCGTGAAATGAAGAGAGGAGGAGAGAGAGGATGAGAAGAAGGGGGCGTTATTTTAAAACCCTAAATGAGGAGCCGTTTTTTGCCACCTAATATTGCTGCGGTTTCCACGTAGGACCGCAGCAATATATTAAAATTTTTTTTTTTTAATATATTGTTGCGGTCCTACGTGGAAACCGCAGCAATATAAGCTGTTCTGGGCCCTTTTTCAAAATGTATCCGTTGAACAATATTGCTGCGGTTTTGGGCGGGAACCGCAGCAATATTGTTATTTTCTATTTTTTCTTTTCTTTTTGCATGTTATATTGCTGCGTATAGGTAAAACCGAAGCAATATCACCGCAGCAAATAGCATTTATTCTACTAGTGATGTTTGAGAGACTAGCTAGGATTAAACTGTCGTACCTTAAGGGGCAAGCTGACCCTATCCTCTTAGAAAGTTGGATTAGGGAGTTTGAAAAGATTTTTGGGCTGTGAACTGTCCTGAGAGTGTGAAAGTAGGTCAAGTTATACTGTATCCGAAAGATGAGAATGACGTATAGTAGAAAGAAAATGAGACTAGACTTAGTATTATGGAAGAGTTTATTTGGGAATCCTTATTGCTGCTTTAAGAGGAAAATTTTACCCTGCTTTTAAGAGCACACTAGAGTCTATAAACCTTAGGATGAGAAATATGACTATCTCTGAGTATTATAGCAAGTTCATAGCATTGTCTAGATTTGCACCTGGAGTAGTAGCCACTGAGGAGTTAAATGCTCAGTGATGTGAGCAAGGTTGGACTAAGGAAATTCAATTGGAGTTTATAGATTTGAAGTGAATGATTTGCCTATTAGATACGTACTGGAGAGATCATAAGGTGTACCAAGTTGTTTAGAAATTGCCTTTAAAGATAAGAGACTTTGTATTTCCATCTGACTTGATAGAATTCAATTTGGGAGACCTAGATGTGATTCTTGGGATGAACTAGTTGAGTCTTTACAAGGCCAATATCGATTGTGAAGTTCAAAAAGTAGTGTTGAGGAACCCTTCGGGAAAATTTGACCTCATATAGACGATTTGGGAAACCCAAGAAGTTTGGAGTGATATCTGCTATGCAAGTGCAGAAGTTGATGAGAAAGGGGTGTGAGCTTTTTTCTGTAGCGTGCAAGATGTAGTAAGGAAGCTGAATAAAACTTGAGGATGTTCCAATAGTGAATGAGTTTATGGAGTATTTCCGAGTGAAATTTCAGGTATCGCCTGCAAGAGCGTTGAGTTTACCATAGACTTAGTTCCTGGAACTGCACCTATATCTAAGGCACCTTATAGAATGGCACCTCCTGAGATGAGTGAGTTAAAGAGCAATTGCAAGAACTTTTAGATAAGGGTTATATCAGACCTAGTGCATCAGCTCCTGTATTGTTCGTGAAGAAAAAGGATGGGAGTATGAGGTTATGTATCGACTATAGGGAGTTGAACAATGTTACCATCAAGAACGAGTACCCTTTGCTAGAATAGATGACCTATTCGATCAACTGAATGGAGCAGTGTGTTCTCGAAGATTGACTTACGTTCAATATCATCAATTGAGGGTAGCTGATAAGGATGTACCTAAGACTGCCTTTAGAACGCGTTATGGTCACTACGAGTTCACTGTAATGCCATTTGGGTTAACCAATGCTCCTGCTATTTATGGACTTGATGAATAGGATCTTTCATGAGTTTTTGGATAAGTTCGTAGTGGTTTTCATTGATGACATTTTGATATATTCGAGGAATGAAACTGAGCATGATGAACATTTGAGAATTATTTTGGAGACTTGAGAAGAACCATTATATGCCAATTCTCTAAGTGTGAGTTTCGTTTGGAGAAAGTAGCATTTTGGGTCATTTTGTGTCTAAGGAAGGAGTCTCAGTAGATCCTGCTAAGATTCAAGCTGTGAGTGAGTGGCCAACTCCAAAGAGTGTGTCAGACATTAGGAGTTTCTTGGGTTTAGCTGGCTATTATAGGAGATTTGTGGAGATTTCTCGAAGATAGCAAGACCTATGACTAATTTGATGAAAAAGGAGTCCAAGTTTGAGTGGAATGAGAAGTGTGAGGAAGCTTTTCAGATCTTGAAGGATCGTTTAACCACTGCACCTGTTTTAACCCTACCTGATGGAATGAGGGATTTGAGGTCTATAGTGATGCTTCAAAAAATGGTTTGGGTTTGTGTTGCAACAGAATGGTAAGGTAATAGCTTATGCATCGCGTCAATGAAACCTTATGAGGCTAATTACCCTACCCATGATCTAGAGTTAGCTGCCATATGTTGTTTGAAAATTTGGAGACATTATCTTTATGGAGCAACTTGCAAGATATTTACAGACCATAAGAGTTTGAAGTACATATTTACCAAAAAGACTTGAATATGAGGCAAGAAGATGGTGAGAGTTGATTAAGGATTACATTTAGACATCCAGTATCATGAGGGAAAGCAATGTGGTTGCTGACGCCTTGAGTAGGAAATCGAGTCATAGTTGAGACTTTGATAGTCCCTGAGGAGTTGTGTGAGATATGCAAAGGTTGAGCCTAGAAATTTTAAATCCTGGGGAAAGTGAGGCTAGACTTAGTAATCTTTCTTTGGGAGTGTCAGTTTTCGAGAGATTATTGAGGGTCAAGTCGGGATGAGCACTAGACATGAAGGAGAAAATGAAGCAAGGTAAGGAAGTAGACTTCAAGATTCATGATGATGGGAGTCTAAGGTTTAAAGGGAGGTGGTGTGTACCACAGAAGTGCAATGACCTTAAGAGACGTCTTATGGACGAGGGCATAATACTCCATATTCTGTGCACCCGGGGGTGACAAGTTGTAAAGACCTTAAGGTGATCTATTGGTGGCCAACATGAAGCGAGAGGTAGCTGAATATGTGTCTAAGTGCAACCTGTCAGAAGTGAAGATAGACCATAAGAGACCCATGGGGAAAGTTCAATCGTTAGAGGTTCCTGGATGGAAGTGGGATTCTATTTCTATGGACTTTGTGACTGCCTTACCCAAGACGAGAGTGGAAATGATACCATTTGGGTTATTGTGGATAGACTGACCAAGTCCCGTGTTTCATACCTATTAAGGAGACATGGAAAAGAAGCAACTCGCTAAGACCTATATCAAGCATGTAGTGAGATTGCATGGAGTTCCAAAGGACATTATCTCGGATCGTGACTCTAGATTTCTATCTAAGTTTTGGAAAAAGGTCCAATTAAACCTTGGGACAACATTAAAATGAGTACCGCCTTTCACCCTGCGACCGATGGTCAGACTGAGAGGACTAATCAGACTATGGAGGATATGTTGAGAGCTTGTGCATTGATTTTCAAGGAAGTTGGGAGGACCAATTAGATTTGATTGAGTTTTCTTACAACAATAGTTACCATGCGAGTATAAAGATGGCACCTTTTGAGGCATTATATGGACGGAAGTGTAGAAGTCCCATTTGCTGGAATGACTTTAGTGAAAATACTGTTTTGGGGACTGAATTTATTAAGGAGACCGTCAAGAATGTCAAATTGATTCAGGCTCGAATTCAAGCTGCGCAAGATAGGCAGAAGAGTTATGCAGATTTAAAACGTCGCGAAGATGAGTTTGCTGTAGGTGATAAAGTATTCTTGAAAGTATCACCCACTAAAGGCGTTATGAGATTTGGGAAAAAGGGCAAGCTAAGTGCTAAATATGTAGGCCCATATGAGATTTTGGAGCGCATTGGGAAAGTAGCTTATAGATTGGCATTGCCAATGGAGTTTGAAAAGATGCATGATGTATTCATATACCCAACTTAAGCGCTATATCCCTGATGAGCGCATGTGTTAGAGCCTGAAAGAGTTCAGATAGATAGTAGCCTCACATATGAGGAAAGACCTGTCAAGATTCTCGACAGGAAAGTGCGTAGTACGCGCAACAAGGATGTTCATATTGTCAAAGTTCTTTGGTCTAACCACGAGTCAGAAGAGGCAACGTGGGAAGCCGAAGAGGATATGAAGAAAAAGTATCCAGACCTATTCCTTGAGGTGAGTTACGAGGGCGTAACTCGTTTTCTTTAAGGGGGGTAGAATGCGATAAATTTCGCGCTTTTGTCTATTTTTATGAGATTTTCATGCATATGTATGCCTATGTGGGCAATTTGCACATGTTAGTGCAAAAGAAGTAGAGTCTCCGCATAAGAAAAGTGTTCATAAGTAACACAAGTGTTTTAAAAATGGGAAGTGCAAAGAGGCACTACTTTCTTCAAAAGTTTTCGAAATGTTGAGTTCAAACTTTTGAAAGTACGAGGGTTTTGTGTTAAGTTTCGGGACGAAACTTCTTTTAAGGGGGTAGACTGTAATCCCCCACAATTTTAAAGATTTTCATAATATATTAAAGTATTTATGTTATATTTAAATCCAAATGAGTTTGGAAAATGGTTTGACTTTTGAAAAGGGTTGACTATTATAAAAGTCAACTAAAAATATTTTTCATAGCTTAATAAAATTTGTAATGTTTTAATTAAGCATGTTTTAATTACTAAAAGTATATTTGAAAAGAAGCTTAATGGAATCAAAAGCCCAAAAGTGATAAAAAGGGAAAGAGCAATTTGATGACTAAAGTCCTAAAAGCCCATCTTATTAGTCATCAAGTTTCATTAATTAAAATCTCTTTTCCTAAGCCCAAAAGTAAAGCCTCTATATAATATCCTATAAAACCCAAATATTACCCTACACACTTTATTTCTCTCTCCTTTTTCCACGTGATTTCTCCCCTCTCTCACTCGACACTTTCTCTCTCTTCTCCTTTGTGCGCCATTCTTGATTTTCTCTCAAAAGTTCGTTTCTTCTTCTTCAAGTATTCGTCACAAATCTTTTCAAGTGCCAAGAACTTGCTGCCGCCGGTCTATTTCGGTCCTTGCTGCTGTCCGGCGCCTTCCTTCCTCCATTGTTGTGGTTTTTTTCTTTCTTCCTCTTCAAGATTCCATTAAAGTACTATTTTTATATTATTATTATATTATTAGCATGTTTAGATTTAAATTATTTTTATTTGCAATATATTTCGGCATATATATATAATTATAATAAATTTCAGATTTATTATATTAAGTTATTTTCAGTTTTTATCATGAAATTTATAGTTTTTAGGGTTTTTAATTACTAGAAACTATATATATAAAGTATAAATCATGAGATTTGGTTAGTACATAATTTTATATGTATTGAATATATATTTTCAGAAGATTTATTAAATTTTATAAATGCTGTAATTTCAGAAAATAAGTATTTTAAGGGTTTTAAATGATTTTTAATCACTAGAATAGTTGTACTATACTAGGGATTAAAAATAACGAAGTTTGTACGTAAAAACGATTTTAAAACACGTTTAAGGGGTTTTGATCGTTTTAAAGTTGCTGTAAATTTTTAGTACGAGATATTTATTTCATTATTTTATTTTCTAGGCGGAGATTTCGTAGTAGGAGACTTTTAGCGAGTAAAAGTGGCCTACATATTTGTTTATACAAGGTACGTACATTGTCTACGTGCTATGTGATTTAGAAGCATGCTCTAAGAGTATTTTATTTGTTAGTATCATGTATAGGACTCTATTTGTTCATATATATGATTACTGGAATTGTTTTACATGTTATTTGCCTGTGTGCTACATGTAAACTAGAAGTGTTTATGATTATAAATGTTTGTATGGAAGTTTGATGCAAGCAGAATAAGTCAAGTTCATTTATTAATTCGTGAGTGAGTTAACGTAAGTTAGATTGAATCATGTTTTCATGGATTCTTGAGTATTATTATTATCTTATAAGAACCGTGGATCTAATTTGGTAAGTTACAAGTTATACCTATATAAAGGTAAAGTTTATTGTTGGCTAGGTTCAACAAGCAAGTTAGTAAAGTATAAAAAGAAGTTAAAGGAGTCTTGATTGATGAGTTGTAATCACTTGTTAATCCAAAGATAAAAAGAGTTTCTGTTATGACTTTGAGTATTAATTATGTGTTGCTTGTTTGTTGTTTCAACACAAGTATTAAAATATATTCAACGTAAAGTGGAACGAGAATAGGTTATAGACTTTAGACTGGTGCACGTCTAGAGTTGGACACTAAGGGTTGGAGTGCATGGTGGTAGCCCATGGCTTTTTTAGGAATGGTATGATCACCATCCCTCTTTCAGTTCAAAGGTTCCTCGATATCGCATGTAATTTTGGAATATGTGGTAGCTCCAATATCTCCTATTTTAGATAAGTCAACTCGTCCAATAACTATTCCATTTAAGGAAATAAATAAAGTTTAGAGTCTAGTTTAGTAAGAGTTGTCACTAGTAGAAAAAGGACGATTTGCGTCCCCCCAAATGCGTCGCACTAAAACGGACACGACGCAAAAATATAATTTGCGTCGTATGGGAGCAGAGTGCGACGCAAAACAACCCCTATCTGCGTCGCACGTTATGTAGGTGCGTTGCAAAAGGTTGATTTGCGTCGGACGAAGAGGTCCATGCGACGCAGATGTATTGGCGAATTATTGACCAAAATATTAAAAAAAAACGATGTTGCGTCGCACAGGCTGGAAGTGCGACGCAGATGGGCTCATAACATAAAAGGCCCATTTCGTTCCCTCTCACTTTACGCCTCTAAAAAAACCCTAGATCTCCCCCCCCCTCACTTTCACTCTCAGCGCCTTCACTCTCATCTCAGCAGCCTTCACTCTCATCTCAGCGCCTTCATCTCTCCATTTTCACTCTAAATCTAACCCTAGACCCGTTCGTTCTCTCAGGCCTCCCCATCTAACCCCTCTTCGATCTCTCCTCTCACCCACCACAAATCCTAACCCCTCTTCAATCTGAAAGTACAAAGTGGGAAGAAGAATTATTCTAGGTTTCGTTCGTTCACCATCTTCGAAGAAAATATGGGTTTCGTTGGTTCGCTAACAACAAAATCTCCTATTCTCGGTTTCGTTCGTTCGCTAACAGCAACAACAAAAATGAAAGTGTTCTTCGATCTTCATTCGCTTACAACAACAGCGCCAACCAACAACATCAACAAGAACAATTTTTATTTTTCTACGAATGAAGCCAAGGAAGAAACACGATTTTGGGAAAATTGTACGAATGAAGCTAGGGCCCAGATCTAGTGTTCGTGATTATTTTAATTTTTTTAATTTCCTGCAAATTTTGTCTTGGATTTTTTTCGTTTTAAATTTTTATCATTTCTCGGAATTATCTTGTAAATTTTAGTTTCTTGTGACTAGTTTTTTTTTTTGTAGATATATTAATTAGTCACTTCGATTCTAATATTTGGTAACTTGTAATTTTTTTCATTTTAGATTTTTAAATTTAATTTTATGCTGGTGTTAATTTTCTGTAATCATGTATTATTTGTTTGGACATGATGCAGTGCAATACATAGTGTAATTTAAGCTTTTCATTTTGTTTGTTTGAGATCTCGATGTTTGAAGAACGAAGGCAGACAATTTTTTCACCTTCATTCTAGTTTATTAAACACAAAAATTAATTTTTTTTTTTAAAAAATTGCAATTTGCGTCGCACGTAGCCCAATGTGCGACGCAAATCACTAATGTGCGTCGCACCTTGGGCTACGTGCGACGCACATTATCTCTGCATTACAGGCTAGGATAGCCATCTGCGTCGCACCGTATACGAGGTGCGACGCAAATAGGCGAAAATGTGCGTCGGATATGCATTCGACGCAGACCATTGATAGTCATTTGCGTCGAGGGCTTTGGCGTCGCACCATAGTCCGACGCAAATAGGCGCCTCACATCCGACGCAAATCGCCTATTCTGTACTAGTGTGTCTGCAGATTATTATATGTTTATATTATCATTTATTCCTGCAAGTTATATTTTTGTAGTATCATGTTTAGGGTTATTTATGCCTGATATGTAGTATTCAGCTTTGCTGATTACGTGCTTGTTGTGTTTGTGATCATGGCTTTGCCTATTGATCCTGTGGTGATCCTTCGGGAGAGCAGAGTCAAGACAGCATGGACATTACAGGTTCGCAGATGCATCTCATTGGGAATCTGGAATGGAGAGACTCTTGTATTATTAGTTTCATTTAAGTTGTTTTCATAGGAGTTTATGTTTTCAGACAATAGTTTTAAGTTGGTGTGTTTTAGTTTCTGACATTGCTTTTGGTTTCATAAGTTTTAATAAAGTTTTTTTAGAAAGTTGTTTTCCGCTGCAAAATTCTGAGTAAGCCGAAACATTATCACACGGGCGATAATGCCTGGGTAATTCTCTAAGGTTTATTATAAAAGTATTTTCTAGAAAGAGAGAATTATCGCGGTGTTACATTAGCTCTTTCCTCAGGCATCGCCAGGCTTGGAGTTGATTTGGAACTGACAGGAACCTTAGCTTTGGGTAAGTTGGCCCTGTAGACTTTTAGCTTCATGGCATGATGTTCCAAATCTGAGACAACTAGTCTTTTGAGACTTAGTTGTCTAGTTAGCAACCCTCTGAATCCTTGGCATTGGTCTGTTGTATGTGACACATTCATGTGCCATCTGCACAAATCTTCCAAACCTTCTTCATTGATTATTTTTGGCATAACCAAGATCCCTTCATCAAGCAATCTGTTGAAGAGCTGGTTACCTATTTCGGTTGCTTGAGATGCCTGTAAAGTGATAGTAAAAACATTGTTAATTTCTACCATACCACAAAATAATTCGAATAGTTATTCCATTCCAACTACATTCACATCTTCATCATCACGAAACATGATATTTTTCTTATCAATTTCATCCTGGATTTTATTTCTAAAAATAATGCATGCAGAAGTATCATGAGTTACTACATCATGCCATTTACAGTATTTTTTACCCTTAACTTCATAGTTCTTAATTGCTAAATGTCTTCTTACCAGTTTTGTCTTTTTGTTAGATAATAAGCAACCGAAAATAGCATTCAATTTCTTAGCATCAAAGATATATATTCTTTCTTTTCAAGAGGAGAATACTTATAAGCTACTCTCTGAATGATTTCAGCCACGTCCACTTCTTGTAGAGTTTCAAAATGGAAAGGATCCTCATTCTGAGCGAAGAAACTATGGTGTCTTTCTGCACTTTCAGCTTGTAGGTTTCTCTCATATCTGACAACCAATTATGCTAACTCAATAAAATCGCCAAAGACATGACCATCAAACCTTTTACGAAACTGAATTAATATTCCCTCCCGAGCCATTTATACAAACTCTCTTTCAGGGATGCTAACATGACACCAGATCTTAGCCATTTTAAATCTAGATAGGCAGTCTTCTATAGACTCTCCTAACTTTTGTTGGATTATAGCCAGATCACTTAGAGTCACTCCAGGTTCAGTGCGTGCAAAATGATTTGTTGCACTTGCATGTCTTGCCAGGAGTGGATAGAATTTGGTAGTAAATTTGTGTACCACCAAAAAGTTATCTTAGTTAGATACATGGAAAACATTCTCAATTTTAAGAAATCATTATTAGCTGCTTCCCTACACATGACAATTGGACCTAACTAAGTGTTCCTCAGCAGATACTCTATCGTTGCCTAAGAATAAAGTAAAGTCATGTATCTTAAACGTCCTAGGAATGGATTGTATCTATCAATCCATTCAGGGTAAGACTTTTGACCTATCTACCTCTGACCTTTCCTAGAGTTATCTCCTACTAGTTTTTGGACTAGTGCCTCAACTTGTGCTGCCAAAGGGTCCTGATTTCTCCCCAGATATCCCATATTCCCATTCTCCATCCCTCCTGTTTGATCATATATAGGACTAGGGTTACGCAAGAAAGGTTGATTTTGATAACCTCCCATAGGGACATCCTGACGATGCATATAGTTAGGATTAGTTGTTCCTTGTGCCATTTGTGGCGGGAACATATGTCCATTTGTGGGTACTCCCTGCTGTTGAGCGCTAGTTGCTTGGGTAAATGGAGCTTGGTTTTGACCATAACTTAGAGTATTCCCATAATGAGACGTGCCAACCATAAGTGGTTAGTAAGGCATATAAGCAGAAGGTGTAGAAGGGTTCCCAGCCATATTTGGTTGGTTAAGAGGCACATATGCATGAGGTTAACTGGTTCTTTGCAACAAAAGTACCGTGCTTATGTTGTCCTTGTGATGGTCCAGATTGGTGTGTGTTGTCACCAAAATGTCCACAACCCATGAAAAATGAAGGTTGGTGATTACCTGACGTTTGATGCCAACCTGGCTCCAGGCCCGTTGCCATTCCATCATTTCTCATAAGGTTTCCATGATTAACCTCTCCAAGGCTCAAGGGCATTACCCTTGTTTGGCGCTTATGGGAGGAAGTTTGTGGATCACTTGAGACCAATGGATCTCTAGTTTCAGGATGAGAAAAATGTACCCTTGGTGGGTAACCTACTGGAAGATATGGCGTTATACCATGATCTCCTTGTGTTCTATTTAGTGGGACTTCTTCTAAGGCCTTAACCAACTTCTCGTTTAACTCATAGTGTTTTTTGACTAGTGGTTCTAAGCGAGTCACTACTTCAGTAGCGAGACATGGTCAACATTATCGTGAAAGTTGCACTCATAGTATCATTGATATCTATAAGTATTCGGTCAATTTGCCTAGAGTCGATCTCTCTATTCTCCTCACTTATCCTTTGCAGGATATCAGTTAAGACCCTGTCTGACTCAAGGGCTAGCGTTCTGTAGTTAGAATCAAACTGTTGTCTTTGACTCTCTCTATTTCTGTGAATTTTCCGTACAATTGATGTATAAATCCACGACCAATACTACTTGGAGATGGAACCTCCCTTTGGGAGTTTCTCGATTTGACTCTTCTAGGATATGATGAATTGTTTCACCACTATTCTCTGGCACCATAGTCTTTGATGGGATTGAATCACTATTTTCCATGTTTTGGGAACTTGATTCACCTCGAGCAAATTCCATATTCCTTAGGGCACGTGTATTCGGCATTTTATCAAGATAACAATACCTGTTTTAGATAGTTAAATTATAAAAATTATGGAGAAGAAATTTCACAATTTGATTACGAATCTTTTTCCTCCCACTGTGGTCGCCAAAAAACTTGTTGCTATAAAATCAGTTGGATGACTTTGCAAACAAGTCAATGCACATTCAATAGTTTGATATTGAATGCCACAGGAGTCTTAGTCCTCGGGGGTTATCGGTTTTAATTTGATAACACCTTGCTAACATACTTTGTTGTAATCTAATTGGTTAAACTACAACGCCTAATAAATTCAGGCGAAAAGCAATAAATAGAACAAGATGCAATAATTAATCTATTAATACGAGTCAGATATTCCCGTTCACATCACAAACTTTTAGAATACGTTTTACAACACATATGAGGATAATCCAGGCTGGACAATTAAAGGGAAAACAATTACTACCTCCATGAGTTCTTGCTTCAACTGGAGAATCAACAAACTTATCGCTAGTACATCTTCTAGATCTAAGAACTAAACTATAACCCCATAAGGGGTTTGGCTAGGCTACGCTAGGAAAGTAATTTGCAAGATGTTGTGTTTTGCTTGAGGATCTTCCTTGTATTTATAAACCAATATGCTACGTAACTTCCATGCAACTTTGGAGGGAAATGATTTGAATCATCTTTGATTCAAATCATAACTGCTTTATGGCGCTGAACTGCACATGTTCTTGCATATGTAACTCGTTTCATGATCACCTCGTTAACTGCCCATGCCCTTGTCCTTGCTTGACTTTCATCTCCTGAAAACCTTGATTAATCCTTGACTTCCATTGACTTTCTTTCATGGGCTTTAAAGTATGATTGGGCCTTTATATTGAAATAAATATTAAACCTTTTGAGGCCTAATACAATTTACCATAATAAATGTTTATTAAGCATCTAAAAATGGTAGTAACTGAATGATAAGGTAAATATTTAGTAATACAATTTTAGAATGATCTTTCTAATATAAATGCTATTTTTTCAATGTTACGTTGTTGCAGCATCATTTTCTTATATTATGTGCGAACGTTTATAAAAAAAAAAAGTAGCTTAACTATTTAAACCTTAGCTTCGCTGAACTCAATATGGCCATATTAGATCATTTAAAGCCAAGTTAGAGCAAAAGGTCATCAAAATCATTTCATGACATATTTGAATCATTTTGGGCCACTGGTCATCTTAGTAGGTTAACCATTTAATGTAAATATAGGCTAGTTTAGGACGATTTGGCCATCTTGATCCATTTGGCATCATCCGAAATCCATTGCATGCCATAATTAGTCGTTTCATGATAATTTGGAATATAATAGCCTTACATGCCATAGTAGAAGGTTTCACAACCATTTTATGCAAATATAAATTCTTTCAGGCTATCAAGGAGAAAGAAAGATTGTAAATAATTCCTTATGTCCATTTTTGTCGTCTTTGAATTTGAAACTGTGAATCATTTACTTTTTTTGTCCTACTATCCACCGTTTTCGAACCTCGACTCATATGCTTCTGAAACTGACTCATACTGGTCTACGTGATTTTGAGCAATGTTTGACAATTTTAGTTATTTCCGTTATCACCAAAGGTTGTTTATTTAATTAGTTATAGCCTTTGTAGCATTTGTAGCATTTGAAAAGTAACGTAGTAACTCGCCAAGGCTTTCTCTCTCTAAAAGTTCCCTCCGCTTTTGAATGTGGTCCTCATGACAAGGACTCACGAGCTCAGACTAAGCATAATCCTAACCTGAATAATATAAAAAGACCAGTTTTGGATCATAATCCTCATAAATTGAAAACGATGGATTCGTTGATTGGAGTTTCCGGGTTTGACATTGGCAATGAAACAAAGATTATACAGGAGGAGATTTTGTCTCATGAGCTACATAGGTAATCGGGAGTTTGAGTTCAGTTCTCGGAGTGGCTAGAGACAATTCATCGTTCTGTTGAGGAACGTGCTCTAGAACAAACTAGAAGGATTGCTAGGAATGAAGGTATTGATCCATTACTTATTCTTTTCTCTCTTAAGACCAAGATTGTATTTGGTCAATTTAAGAATGGCGAATGTAGAAATAAACCTGTTAAGATTGATTTTGAGGATATTCAGCCTGAACTTCATTTTTGGAATTCGGCTATATATTGTTATCTAATTGGGGCGAATCCAACTAATCATGTAATGGAAGGATTTATTCATAGGATTTGGAGGAATTTTGGAGTTGATAAAGTAGGTATGGTGAAGAAGGGAATTTTTGTGGTTCATTTTAAGACGATGGAGAAGAGATACCAGATTATTTTTGGTGCTCCAGTATTCTTTGATAGCAAACCCGTTGTTAATAGATCCTAGGATCCATAGATTGATATTGTGAAGGAGGATATCAAAACATTTCCTATCTGGATACAAATGAAGTTGGACTTCAAATATTGGGGCGAGCAATGGATGTTTAAAATAGCAAAATAAATTGGATGTCTGATTAAGTTAGACCAGGCTATAGTGAAGAAGGATAAACGTCAGTATGGTAGGTTGATGCTAGAAGTTTCTATTGATTAAAATTTTCCCGAGTTATTGAGTTTATCAATGAATATGATAAACCTGTGAAAGTGGAAGTGTGTTATGAATGGAAGCTTGTTACATGTGTTGCCTCGGCATGGGGCATACACAATCTCAATGTGTAAGGCAGACTTCAAAGAAGGTTTGGGTGGCCAAGAAGACTATTGTGCAGCAACTTGAACCTCCTAAACAAAAGGAGGGTAAGAAGGAGGTTATGGAACAATCATTCCAGGTTGTTAGAAAGCCTGCTAGAAGAAGTCTAATTGTGGCTCCTGGAACTGTAGTTCAGAATGATTTTAATGCCCTAGATAGAGCAACTAAGGAAGATTAGGAAGGTAATGAGGTGAATCAGGTGAATGGGATTTGAGATGAGGCTGGGAAGGTGGATGAAGGGGATGAAAAACTCCTTGATGAACATGGATAAGTTAGGTTTGGAATTTCAGGGGGATTAACAAGCTTCAGAAACATAAATATGTTAGGAATTTCCTTAACATGAAGAATTTGGGGTTGGTTAGTCTCCTTGAGACTAAGGTTAAGGCTTGGAACATGGCAGCCTTTACCAGAATGTCTTTGCTGGTTGGTGTTTCACTTCAAATTCTGCTTTTCATAAGGGTGGTAGGATTGTCCTTGCTTATAATCCTAAAAGTTTTCATGTCTTGATTGAATTTGTCTCGAGTCAACTAATTCACTACAAAGTGGTTGTTGTTAATAGTAATCATAAGTTTCAATGTACCTTTCTTTTTGCTCTAAATGATGCTCGGAGAGGAGCTTGGCAGGTTATTGAAATGATTGGTATAGATTGTTAGGATCCTTAGCTGATTATTGGTGATTTTAACTTTGTTATGGGAGTGGAGGAAAGAATAGAGGATCCTGTCAGAATCCAGGAGACATTTGATCTTATTCAATGTATACAAACTTGTGGGATGTAGGACTTGAATAGTACTGATTGTTTCTTCACTTAGAACTACAAGCAGATTGGTGATCATAGTGTTTTTAGTAAGCTTGATCTTGATATGGTCAATGAGCATTGGAATCTGAATTATCCTTCTTATGTTGCTCATTTTATGCATGCAGGTATGTTTGATCACTCCCCTATAGTGATCAACATATATCCTTCTCGTGATGTGGGGAAAAGACTTTTGAAGTACTTCACTATGTGGAGTACTGCTACTGCTTTTGTTCTAAATATTGCTCAGTGTTAGAGTGTCCATGTTGAGGGAACTCCAATGTACAGGGTGGTTAGCAAGCTTAAACTCATTAAGTAAGCTCTGAATAGTCGAACTCTTCCGCTTTTTATGAAATTCATTATGTTAATCTAGCAGCTTCTAAGGTCCTTAGTCAATGTTAGGCAGTTGTGAGGAATAATCCAAATGATAGCAATCTTCATCAGTTAGAGGAGGCAGCAACTTATTACAAACTAACTCATGGACAGTATATCTCCTTTCTTGCTCAAAAAGCAAAAATTGTTTGGTGTAAGGAGGGAGATGAGAACTCTTCTTTATTCCATAAATCAATCCAAGCTGCAGGACTGAAGAACTCAGTTTATGCTATGATAGATAACTCTGGAATCTGGCAATAAGGTACTGGAAAGGTCAATGATGTTTTTCCTAGATATTATAAAAGCCTTCTAGGTGAGACTACGCAAGACAGAATATGTGTGAAGGATGAAGTTCTTAATATGGGTCATAAGCTTAGTGAAGAGCATGTGGCAAGCTTAGATAGACCTTATAATCCTCGAGAAATTAAGGATGCTTTGTTATCCATCCCTGGTGATAAATCACCACGATTAGATGGATTTGGATGCCACTTCTTCAGAGACTCTTATGTTATTATAGGAGAGGAGGTAAAAATGATATGTTGAACTTTTTTAATACTAATCAGTTACTCAAAGAGTTAAATGCTACTATTTTGACTCTTATGCCTTAAGTTGCTTGTCCAAGTAGTGTTACTGAGTTTAGACCAATAACATGTTTTAATGTGCTATACAAAGGCATAACTAAGGTGATGTTTATAGACTTAGATGTGTGTTACTTGATGTGATTGTTAAAAACCAGGGTGCATTTGTTCTTGGTAGGTATATCATTCATAATGTGATGGTGTGTCAGGATATTGTGAAATGGTATAGTAGGAACAATGTCAGTCCTAGTTGTCTTATGAAACTAGATCTGAAAAAGGCATATATATGATACTATTGACTAGAGCTTCTTGCAAGAGATGATGAAAGGGTTACTTTTTCCAAGCAAATTTATTCATCTGGTTATGACACGTGTTAGAACTCTCAAGTTCTCTCTAATGATAAACGACAATCTTCATGTCTTTTTTTATTCTAAAAGAGGTTTGAGACAAGGCGATCCAATCTCCCCTCTCTTGTTTGTATTTTGTATGTAATACATGGCCATAATTTTGAAGAAATCTAGTCAGAATCCTAGTTTTCAATATCATACTAGATGTAGAGCTATCAAGCACACTTGCCTTATTTTCGCTGATGATGTGATTCTTTGTTGTGGTGAGGTTGTTCCTTCTGTATACTTGATGATTCAAGCCTTTAAGCTTTCCTCCTGCACTTCTAGGCTTTGTATCAATGAGCAGAAGTGTGAATTTTTTTACAGCTGGCATGAGTGAGATTGATGTCAAAGGGTTCACATTTATCCGGCTTTTCCCATATATCATATCCTTTTAGATATTTAGGTGTTCCCATTTGTTCTAAAAGGATCACAACTGCTAAAAGGATCACAACTGCTGAATGTGGGAAGCTTGTTGAAAGAATGTGTTGTAGAATTAAAATTTGGAGCAGTAGGAACCTATCCTATGATGGGAGAGGGTTCAATTAATTAAATCTGTGCTCTTAAGGATTCATATGTATTGGGCACAAGTTTTTGTTTTGCCTAAAAAGGTTCTTCATGAAATTGAGCAAGTTTGTAGAACTTTTTTGTGGCATGGTGTCTATTTCAGCAGTTGGGCTTGGTATAAGAAGGGTTCAGATCTGGAACACAGTTGTTATTGGCAAATATGTGTGTGCTGATGCTAGAAAGTTTATGAGAAGATGTTAGGGCATGACAAGGCTGGCCTCTAAGACAAATTTGTTTGGAATATAATCGCTATTCCTAAACCTAGGATGATTGCTTGGCTGATGATTAATGCTAAGCTCACAATAGCTGATAGAATGCTTCAGATTCGGGTGGTTGAAAATGATATATAAATGTTAGCTTTGCACTTCTGGAAGAGAGTATCATGACCATCTTTTATTTCAATGTGATTATGCTACGATTTGCTTGGAGCTTATGAGAGTTTGGTTGGATTTGAAGAGTACTCATTCTCATCTTTAGAGAATTCTCATGTTTTAGAGGAATAGTTCAAAGTCTTATTTTTAGAAAAGGGTCATTGCTACTACTACTAGTGCTCTGGTCTATACTATGTGGTGGGCAAGGAATGAGGCTATAAGGAGTTGCAAAGTGTGGTATCCAGCAAAGGTGATGGATCAAATGAAAAATGTGTTGAAAATGCGTATCAATTTAGTTCTTTCCCAGAAGATTTCAAGGAAAGATAGTGAATGGTGGGATAAGGTGAAAGCAATATAATGTATGGAATTCTTTGTCAGCAACTTCTTGTGAAGGGTTCAACTTAGTTGGTTTCTTCTAAGTTGTTGCTTTAAGTGTATAATGTTTTTGTTTGATTAATTAGCAACAAACAGTAACGTAATAATTATGTACATTTTGAAAATAGCCTTTGTCATATTCACCGCGTCTATTACTGAGCATGGGACCTGCATCAGGAATGGATTTCTCATACTATAGTTCCTTATTCTCCTTCGTCATAATTCATGATCTATATGTTCAATGGCAATCCCCACCTCCCAGCTATAGTAATTAAACTTAATTTTGGTGCCTTTTGTCATTGTTTTTCTACATCTGCTGGAGATAGCCTCTGAGATTTTTTTTTTTTTTTTTGCTAAGTAATAAGAGATTATATTATACCATCAACCAACCATCATACACTTAGAGAACCTTACATTGTAATTGAGAGTTCTCTTAACCACATTCTATCTCTCATAGTAGTTTTCTTTGGCAAAACACTGTATATTCTATCTATACATGTGTGTTGTATCCTATACACTTGTTTCTCAACTATATCAAGTTTACTATTCCATAAAACATCATTTCTTGCCCACCATACTTGATAAGCAGCAGCACAGATGACAGCTAGTTTCACTTGGCGTCTGAACCTTGACTCACCATTAGTGCTCACGCACCCTTGTTATCAATCCCTGAATCGAAATATCTTGTGATTGCACTTTCAGCCATTGCAAAATTCTCCTAAGAACTCCTTTACTGAAGTGACAATGAAAGAACAAATGGTGGTGTGTTTCCTCCTCTGAACCACATAGCAGGCATGTAGGATCATCTAGTACTCCCACTTTGTTTAATCTTTCAGCAGTTGTTAATCTGCTTAACATTACCATCCAGCATAGAAACCTATGCTTTGGGATGTTCATTCTACCCCAAATAGCACCATGCCAAGTCACTATTTGTTGCTCAGCAACCAGTTTCTTGTATATCTCCTTAACTGAGTATACATTCATATTCATGATCTGAGGAAGAGAGAACTTCAACTTCAACTGATCTTTTACCTGGCAGATCATCTTCCAATACCAACTACACTACTGAGGAGGGTTATAAACCCACCAATCTTCCTCTTTTACATACTGCTCATGGACCCATCTTATCCATAAGTTGTCCTTTTTTCAAAGCAATAGCCCACATATACCTCCCTAGTGCTGCCTGATTCCAGATCAAAGTGTTTTTGATTCCTAGCCCACCCTCTTTTTTACTGCAACAGATTGAGTCCCAGCTTACATTCCCTGGTTTTTGACTGTAGTGCTCACCAGTCCATAGATATGACCTGCATATCTTGTTTATATCATGTAGAACTTTCCTGGCAATGATCATTATCTGAGCCCAATAGACATGTAGACTCATGAGAACATAATTCACCAAGCATAATCTTCCTTGATAGCCTCTGAGATTCTTCTAGGAGCTTTTTATTTGGTTGAGCTTATGGGTTTGGTTCTACATCAGCTCCAGTCGCGAAAGCTCGGGGACTTTGGAATAATAGTCTCCTGGTGGCTCAATTTCAGCAAATTCATAAACTCTATATTGAAGGTGATAATTAAGTGGTGATTCGTATCCTTCAAGGCCGTTACACTTTTCCACATATTATTTAGACCCTCATTGGTGATATCAGAACTCTACTTGCCCGGTTTCCTTTTTACTCCACAGCTCAAGTTTTTCGAGAAGCCAACAAATTAGTCGATCACCTCTCTAAAAATGGCCACACAATTTCTCAAATTTGAATTTGTTGTTGGAATTGATCCCATCTTAGAGCATGTTGTTCTTGTAATACTCTGTATTTTTGGAAGTTAGTTTTTATAAATAAGAAAATATAAAGAATATAATTGAAAGTATTTTTAATATTATTTACAGAAAATATAGTTTGGGTAAGCTTACAATTATAATTTAAATATACAACTTGCTATTTGTACCTAATTATAGTTTAATTTGGTTTGTTTTATTTTCCAAATAAATAAAATAAGAAATCGGAATCTGATTTGGAAACAAATCCTTTTAAACTTAGGTTTCTCATGCTATAAATAAGAGAAGAAGAAAAAAAAAAATTAAAACCCTAAGTCTTCATGAGTCGTTTTACCCAAAAACCCTTCTCTTTCCTCTTTTCTTTATTTCTTCTTCCTCGTCACACTAATACTCCTCCCCTCCCTTGAGTTTTGTCGGCCTTTGAGGCGTCTGGTGTGTGCGATGTGCGAAGGTGGTGTACGAGGGTGAGGCGAGCGAGGGTTGTAGAGTCACGCAACTGCTGTTGAGTAGAGCGAGGGGGTGTCGAGGAGGGTGCGAGCAAGGTCGTGCGACTCGAGGCTTGGTCGTCGAGTCGATTTGTAGGTCGAGCTAGTATGTGCGACGCGAGTAGGGTGTGTTCAAGTGTCGTGCTCGAGGTCTGCGAGGGTTCGAAGTGGCGGTCGAGGCAAGGGTTGTGCGTGCTCAGGTTGCTAAGCATGAGTGCTAGTGTCGAGTGGTGTGTGGCTCAACGGTGTTGTGCAAGGGTTATTTTGCGAGATGCGAATGTTGGGCGTTGTGTGCGGAGGTAGAGCGATGTGCGACGTGTCGAGGCTCGAGTGTGTGGCTGATGTTGCTGCCGGAATTTCGTTGCCGGTAATTGTCGTCGGCGAGTCACTCTAGTACTATAAAAAATTCCTTTCTATTTTACTTTAGTTAAATTGTAAATTCTTATTTTTATAATTCGTATATATATCTTGGATTAAGTTGTATTGTAAATAAAGTACAGAATAAGTAAAAGAAATCAGATTTATAATTATATTTGTAATTCTTATAAAAATAATATTTCTCAAATCTGATTTTTAGAATACTTATATATAGTTGTTAAAGTTTTGTTGTTATGAATAAATATAATATAAGTTAGAAGAAATCAGATTTACAAACATTTTATTAAGTCCGAAATATGTTAGTTTCAATGAAAATTATGAAAAAAAGTTTAAACAACAAGAATGTTTATTTTATTATTCGAAACACTAAGTTTTATATAGTTAGTTAAGCTAATTTTTATTTTAATAATATCAAGGACTTAGCACTGAAATACTTTTATTATTTCGATTAGGTCTCAATTTGATAAACGGAACGTTTAAGTAATCAGCAAAGATTCTCCGTTACAAGGTATATATGCGTACTAATTCGATTGGATAAGTTAGTATCATGTTTATGTTATGAATTCTTTCATGGGAACGTAGAAACATGATAATGAACAATTGTATGATTATGGTTGATAAGATTGTTTGGTAACATAAAATCAAATAGAAATATGTATGTATTTCCTAGTTGTATGACTTGTGAATTGGATTGCATTATAATTGGAATGCGTAATTCTATCATATCACAAACATGAAATCAATTGGATTGGAATCTATGATTTATTGTTTACAAGAGGTTGCCTAAACTAAAGAATTAAGCAATGTATCTAAGAAAGAATATTAAATAATTATATGTTTAACATCATGGGAAAGAATATCACTAGAAGGATATATTTGCGATAAACTTGTAGTTGGAATCCCTACAAGTAGTGAATAATGGGGGGGGTGTGAGACTTGTCCTACACATGCCTATTGCGACGACAATAGTGTCCTTGTAAATTTTGATAACTCAAGTAGGCGAAAGGTTCTGTACGATCTTGAGAGTATGCATGCTAAGGTGATGGGTGTGAAGCAGAACGAAACCGCATTTATATTCCATCTAATAGACCAAGTTGTCTATTAAGGATTAAGTAGCCCGTATGATTCTAGAAAGATGACGGTGCCCGTTCTTTGCCAACTAAATTATAAAAGTAATAAAATGTAATACTCTCGTAGTATCATGTCTAGGAATGATATATTCTTATTATATTGATTATGCGTGGTATATTCTTTCATTGTTTAAGTACGTACTGCAACATAGCTGATTGTTTGTTATTTGTGTTTGTTTGTTGACATGTGATGAACGATTGATATTCAATGGGGAGCAGATTAGGTATGTTGTTGATGCTGCATGAGTTCGGGCATACTCTTTGTTTTCTAAACTTTTAAAGTGTTTTTATTGAACTTTAGTTAGTGGTTTTAAATAAAAAGGGATCATAGTGAATCCTGAGTTGTAGTTAACATTTTTTTTCGTTGTAGTTTAGTTTTCATAATAAGGAGTAAGTTAATGTTTTAAGTTAATGTCTTCATTTCAATAAGCCTTGCATTTCACCACGACGGTAACACTCCCAAAGTCGATGCGACGTAGTTTAGACGTACGTGTATGAATTTTGAGGGTGTTACCGTTCTTATTATTTTGTTAGGTTACGCGCTTGATAAAAGGATGACCTAAGTTATATTTATACCTTTTAAATATAACACCTTACGAACTAAATTGAATAAATACAACTTAAGGGTTTGAGACCAAAAAAGTTCAAGCTAAAATTAATCTGCGTGCGCGCGTATGTTCTTTTTCTTTAGCAATATATATTTTGATAGTTCAATTTTTATATAACTAAATTTAACCTTATATCTATAATAAAAAACTATCATGTAAATTTTTAAAACATCAACTTCTTATACTAAACGAGCTAAATAACCCAATTTATAAAATGCATGAGTGAATGATTAGGAGCTCTCTCCTTTCTTTTTCTCTCTTCTCTCTCCTCACTCGCAAAACCTTAATTTTCAATCTAGGGGCTACTGCAACTTTTTTGGACGGTGGTAAGCCCCTTTCTCTCCTTTTGTTACTAGTTTTTTAAGTTTATGTTCCTAATAAATTTCAGTCTCTTTTTAATGGAGAGTTTTTCTACCCATATATTGGGTTATATCTACCCATATATTGGATTTTATCTCTCTTCATGTGAGAATTTGGAGACTTTGTTTTTGAGTTTCTGTGTAATTCAAGATGTTGATTTGTTGATCGAAATTTGTACGGATTTGCAATAGATGTCAAGACTTCTTCTACAATCACTTTCAGTTCTACTTCAAAACTACAAAATAGCGACAAACCCCCTTGCAGAAGGCTGCATTAGATAACGATGTGAAAGACGAGGGTTTTCAGAATTGTTAAATCTACTCAACGATCGTGGTTTTGTCATATTAGAATTGTATTTATTTCCTTTTGATATGTATTTGTTTAGTTTCTACTTCTATTGTAGATGTCGTATGACTTTAAATCAAGTAATTAATATTAATTAAAAAAGATCATGATGCAAATTTAAATTAAAAAAAATAAAAATTGCATGAGTGACATGACATGGAAGATGGACACGATATTTGCCAACAAAGTACTCCAAGCAGAGTCCATGTGTCCTCAAAAAAATTGCAAACTGGCCCAAATTCTTGAAGCCAGCTAAACTCTCGAAACCTCTTCATCTACATGCAATATCCACACGTGTACGCCTACCCAAAATCTCCCCTTTAAAAACGATCACCTCTTCAGTAAATCCCTCAACATCAAACTAAACACACGAAAAAAACCAAAGAAAAAGCGAAAAAAAAGGCAACCATATTACATTTTCATTGATCAGAAAGAGAAAATATGGCATCAACAGAAGGAAGAGAGGGAAAGACAGCAGGCGAACCCATGTCAATGAAGCAGCATGTTATTGAGAAAGGGGCGGAGATGATGCAATCTTTTAAGCCTATCAAGCAGTTCCACAAGCATATGTGCACGTTTGCTCTTTATAGTCATGACATGGACCGTCAGATTGAGACTCATCACTTTGTTCATCGTCTCAATCAAGACTTCTGCCAGTGTGCTGTTTATGACACCGATAATCGGAGTGGCCGTCTTATCGGTGTTGAGTATATCATCTCCGACCGCCTTTTCGAGGCACTCCCCCTTGAAGAGCAGAAGCTTTGGCACTCCCATTACTTTGAGGTTTTGTACTAATAAGCTAATAGTATGAGTTTTTGTGTGTTATGAAGCTAATTATTTAATTTCTATATGTGTTTGTACAACTCAAAAACAGTAGTATAAGTAAGCAATATTATGTTTTGCCAGATAAAATCGGGGTTGATGATGACTCCTCGGGTCCCGGAAGCAATGGCTAAGCCGGATCTCGACAGGTTAGCCAAGACATATGGGAAGTTTTGGTGCACTTGGCAAACTGATCGAGGTAACATTCATGTCAATTAATACTTCGGTCAAAACTCAAAAGCCTTGTCTTTTCCTAAATTGGAAAAGCTTTGATTTCTGTTGGAATACTATAGTTGAAGATTATATAAAATACCAAGCTAGAAAATTTTGTAAAATTTACATGTCTAAGAGAGCCTAGCTCAAGTTTTCAATTAAACAGAAATATGGAAGCTTAAAAAAAGCAATTTATCTTGCATGGACCCAGTTCATACTAAAAATAGCATAGACCAGGCACGTGACCGGTTAAGAAGTACTCACTTGTACACTATATCAAAAATAGATACACTATACCAAAAATCGATGAGGTACACTATATCAAAAATAAATACATTATATCATAACTACGTACACTATATGATATAAAGGTATACTATATCAAAATTAGGAATTAGGTACACTATGTCCTATAGGAACACTATATATCATAACTATAGGAACACTATATCATAACTAAGTACATTATATTTTATAGAAAAATATTTACTTAAACGCATTATAGAAACATACACTATATCAAAAATAGATATACTATATTAAAAATAGATACACTATATAAAAAATACATATACTATATTATTATAACATACACTATATTATTATAACATACACTATATCATTTTAACATACACTATATCATATCAATATACACTATTCTAAATTCACATGATATGGATCGGGTGCACATTAATTAGTGTGCATCGGGTTCATATTAGTTTTTTTTATAATAAAAAAAATTAGTTTCTGATCTTCATAAAAAAAAAAAAGTAGTTTCCGATCTTCTTTGCCAGTTTTGAAATGATCACGAGTAGTATAATGTTGTCACACACTATGTGTTTATTTTTCATTTTTCACGATTATTTTTTATTTTTCACGGGAACTATGAAAAATATGAAAAGAGTTAGTGTTTTTCCTACCTTTGTCTTGAAACTAATTCTATAGTTTTTTTTCCTAGCTACCTTTGTCTTGAAACTAATTCTATAGTTTTTTTTACCTACTTTGTCTTTAAACTAAAACTAATTCTATAGTTTTTTTTTCCTACTTTGTCTTTAAACTAATTCTATACTTTTTTTTACCTACTTTGTCTTTAAACTAGTTCTATACTTTTTTTTCCTTTTAAATTAAATTAAAAAAGTATTAAATGTTTATTGAGTGGTTTAAAAAAAATAAGGGCATATATTTTATGTAGGGGTATTTTGAAAAGTTTATTTTAAAATTAAAGATAATTTAGTTTATATAAATTGATAAAAAAAAATAAATATAATATTTGAATTTATTATAGGACGGAGGGAGTATGAATTATATTCGGACTTTAAAATCAATGCAATACTTAAAAAGGATCTATTTATTATCGTTTTTGTTTTTAATTTTTAGTTTTTTAAAACAAAAAATCATAAATAGGAAATAAAATAAAAAAACAGTTTTTATTTTTTTAGTTTTCAGTTTTTAAAATCATTATGTTTGTAATAAATTTAACTAATTTTTTTATTTATTATAAGATATATTACTTCTTTTGACGATTATTATTAAATTTCATCTAAATGTAATTTTGAGGAACGTAATTTACAATCATTATTAGTTCTAATTAAATATCATGTGGTATAAATAGAAAATATAAAAATTATTTGATGAAGAAGTTTTCTTGGTATTTCTATTATTTGTTAATGAATATTGTTATTGTTGTTGCATTTCAAAGTTAAGGCAAAATTAAAAATTTATGTCTTTGGTTTTGTAATTGATTTAGAAACTGATTAGGTTAATTTATACTCCTTTCGTTTCCTAAAGATCTTTCTTCTCTTCAGTTAAGTGCGTTTCCAAAAGATCGATTTTCCCTCTTTTATTTTTTTTCTTATTGGAATTTGTTTTCTTTTTTTTTTGTCCTCTCATGTCCTTATCATATGGTCTATCATTACATTATTAATTCAATTTTACTCCATTTCTTTTTTTTACTTTAACCTTTTTTTATTTGTTTATTTATCTTAACCCCTTTCTCTCTCCTATTTTACCCACCCCACACCCCACACTCCACATAAGTGGATCCTACTTGGTATCTGTAGGAATAGTAACAAGGAAGATCTTTAGGAACGGAGGGAGTATTCAATCGTAAATTTTTTTTTCACTACATATATCAAAAGAAGTTTATTATAGCTATTTTAAACTTCTTTTGATATACATAATTTAAATTAAGAAGGGTGAGGAAATTTTCAAAATATCTATAGGTAAGTATTTTTATAAAATGAAGGGTTAAAAAGTCTTTTCGAAGGCGACATCATAGCTTTTCCTTTGGCTTATATAATAGAGATAAAGTACATGTATCCAAAACATTTTTATTACCTTAAATGTAACATAGATACAAATACCCATTATTGACCCCCTTCTACTTACATTTCATATACAATTATTGTATTTTTTGTCGAGGAGAAAATAATATCAAATTTATATCATACTATTTCCATTTCTTTTTAATTTTTTTTATTGTTTCATTTTGATATTTTATATTACTTATAAATTGTACTTTAATTTTTATTTGTAACTTGTATATGAATAAAAATATAGTCATGTGGGACATGGGATCTTGTTAGCTTTGTCTTAGAATGTATTTTAGTATTTTATTAATCAAAAATTATTAAAAAGAGATCGTCTATTTCTAATATAAAAGTAGACCTAGTCACTAAATGAAAATAAATTAGTCATTATTGGACTTATTCTCTTTTTATTATTGGGCTAACCTTGTCTAATTTTGATTGAAAAGTAGGTCGTTTCTTACAAGACAAACTCTTTATTAATATATAGTTTTTCCAATATAAATACAAAAATCGAAATATATATTCTTCAAATTTTGTATTAATATGTGGGGAAAATTTTAATAATTAAATTATAAATTTTAAAATAAGTTTTAAAATCTGAAAACTTGACTGAAAACTGGAAGTGACGTGAGTGTTCGTGTGGAAATTTATCGAAAAATTAATCATAGGTTTCTTTTTCCATCGGAATAATAGGGTTGTCATACTAAAATTATAGTAATTACAAAGTGGTACTAGAGTAGTACTTTTCTTATATGTACGGAAACAAAGCTAAATTATGCTACAGTGGGAATGAAGTTTTCTTATATTTCTTCCGTTTCAATTTATGTGTGATACTTTTTATTTTAGGAAGTTTTAATTTAATCGTGGTACTTTAATTTTGGTAATAATTTTTCTCTATTTCTCTTTTATGATATATATGTGATTTTTTTATTTTCTTTCTTAATCTCTCTCCTTTCTAAAAATTGTTCAAGAGTTCGACTTTTTAGAAGTGTTACAACTCAATTGTTTAAAAGTGTTACAACTCAGTTGAAACGAAGGAAGTACTAAAAACTTATAGAAAAATATGTAATACACACATTTCTACACAAGTTTAGATTATTTATTAGGCACATATTTGGATAATATCCTAAATCTATGTAAAGACTTATTTACATATATTTATATCAAAAATATACGCCTCTCTCTTTATCCTTTGCGACCAAGGTCCCTGGCTCCTAGTTTTAGGAACAAAGATCGACAATTAATCGAACAAATTAATTGCAGTCGTTATGATAAATTACTTTGATTTTCATCATATTAAAGGAACATAATTCAGTGAGTGTGTAATTTATAGGTGACCTACTTCCGGTGGGAGAACCAGCTCTAATGATGTCCCCACAAGGGGAGCTTCCAGGGATGGTGAAGCCATCTCTTGTACAACAAAGAGATGAAAAATACGGTGTATCAACCGCAAAACTCGGTGATCTAAGGGTGGATATAACTGGCCCGACTTTTGTAAACCCAAATGCAGATTACTGGATTAAGCACAAAAAGGGGTTTGCTATTGATGTTGTTACTGCTGAAATGAAGAAACTTGCCCCATTTCCTTAGTTCTTCTCGCAGTGTGCATTGTGCGTAGTGTCCCCTGTAGATATATGACGTCCTTGTATGTCCACAAAAAGTAAATTTACCTAGCTAATAGTTATAGTTATGCTACTATTACTACCTGAACTTGTTTTTTTCGGTTTAATTTGGTGTTGTTTGGCTTGGTTTTACAAATTTATTTATCTCGGTGTAAAGGACTATTTTACGTAGTGTTTTGTAATTTGTATAATGCAAATCTGTATCTGCATCACAAGGGATAGGGACTAAGAATACACGTGTGTGTTACGAGTTTGCAATTTAATTCAAAGCAGTTTGTTTTGACGAAATGGTAAATATGTTAATTGTTTTTTTATGTGTTTCTATCAAAGGTTTATCTCATCTGTCCCCAAAACAAATACTGGATTGCGAGATGAACTAGCGAATTATTTCTTTCATTTTTATTGTGGGATGATTCCTTTGCTTTTGTAAGTTAAAGTTAATTTTGATTGCATAGTTTTTTTTTTTTTTTTGATTGGGAAAATAAGTCAGCCCAAGGGCTAATCCCTACCAAGGCTACTAGCCTTGTAGGAACAACCAGCACATTGGCACGTAAAGCATGCAAAACATGCTAAGGAAATACCCCAACATAATGTTGGGGGTAAGGATCGAACCCCTGACTTGGCAGAGGTTTGTTGTTGAAGTAGTTGTCGAAATTCAAGTGCTTGGCAGAACTATCATTTGGGCAACATAAATAACATAATGTATTATTTAGAATATTGATTTAGTGGGCCTACTTTTAATTAGTCACATAAATATGATAAGTGTAAGTAAAAGCAAGGACAGGAGTTTAATTGTAATTCTTTGTCTTGTATTTTATAGTAGTATATTATATTTTGTGTTGTACTCCCTCGAAGATCTTCCTTCTTTTCGTTTAAGTGTGTTTCCAAAAGATCTTTTCTCTTTTATTTTATTCCTTATTTGGACATATTTTTTCCCTTTTTACTCTCTTATGTCCCTATCATATGGTCTACCATTACATTATTAATTCAATTTTACTTTCTTTTTCTCTTGTACTTTAACTCCTTTTTATTTGTTTATTTATCTTAACCACTTTTTCTCTCCTCCTTTAATTATCCACCCCATACCCCACACAAATATATCCTCCTTGGTATCTGTAGGAATAGTAACAAGGAAGATCTTTAAGAAACGGAGGTAGTTTTACTTAGTTATTTATAGTATTTAGCACCATATAAAACACAAACTAGCATCTATCTAGAGGAAAAAAAAAGAAAAAGATATACGAAATATTTGAGCATATGGAAGTTTTTGCCAACTTATTCCACCAAAGTCTTCAATTTTGTTACTTCCTTTGTTTTTTATTAGATGATATATTTTTCTAAAATGGCATGTTTTAAATTAGATGTTATACTTTTTTTTCTTAAATTAGTAAGTTTTGTCTTGTAAAATGACCAACTTATCCTTACTTATAACAATTAATCAAAATTAAATTTATTTAATTTAACTAAATTTAACGTAAATTAACAATTAACAATTAACAATTAACCACCTTCCCTCTTCCACCCACCCTAGCAGTCCAACCTCTACCACCATTGCAGCAGCCCCCCCCCCCCCCTCTCCACAACTAAGCAGCCCCTTTCCCCACCACCGCATCCCACCCAACCCTACACATCCACCGAAAAATCCACCGTCGGAAACCTCACCTGCGCCGAAAACCCCACCCAGGGAGGAGAAGGGGAGGGGGTTGTGCGTTCAGCAGGGGAAGGGGAGGGAGAGGGTGTCGGTGGTCGATTTGGTGGTGTCGGTGGTCGCAGCGGTGACCCACTGGTGTGGCCCACTGGTGGTGGTGGCTCAATGGTGTTCCCTACTCCCTTTAATCCCCATCCTTACTTTCTCTTAATTACTCATTGAATTTTTGCCTAAGTAACACGAATTTTTTAAAATTGCAACATCTAGAAAACGAAGGAAGTATATAATTTGAAATATATTACTATTATAAAGAGCTTGATGGTGAATTAAGCCACTACTTTGCCAATCTGAAATGTTAGTATATCTAACGTGTGCCAAATCCTTGTGAAACACTGGTTCAAATACTACCC
The DNA here is from genome assembly GCF_026745355.1 of Beta vulgaris subsp. vulgaris. Classification (NCBI taxonomy): domain Eukaryota; kingdom Viridiplantae; phylum Streptophyta; class Magnoliopsida; order Caryophyllales; family Amaranthaceae; genus Beta; species Beta vulgaris. The sequence continues at coordinate 18,502,731 of NC_079209.1, forward strand.
CATACATCAATCGTCACTTCGTCAAATACTTCCTTTTCTAACACTTCCTTTTTCTGAAGTAGTGGATTAACCATGTTAAACCTTTATCCGCTTTTTAAAAGCTAGTGTGAAATACCCCCTAAATGTCATTAAATTTGATTTGGTTAGCTTTTTTTAATATGTAGGTTAAATTTATTATTATTTATAAATTTTATGAAGTACGATCAAAGATAATTTCCTGTTGAACAGATGTCTTGAGACAAAAAAAGGTAATATCTTATATATTCCTATACAACCGTTTACTATATCGATGGAGATAGATTTTGTCTTGGTGATTTTTTTATTACATTGACAAAATTCGCAAAATCACAATTACAACCTTAATAATACAATCAAATATAAAACAAAAAGCAAACACAAGCAAAAGAGAGTTCTATTTGCTCTTACATATACTTTATGAAGAATAAACAACCTATTATTTCTCTAGTCCAAATATAATGTGTCTTGAGCGATAGTGTATGGGTTGGGTTATATGTTTTGGTGAAAACGACCTAATATAATGAAAGTGAACTTGTTAAGATACAAAATCAAGACGATCTTCAAAGATATATTGAAGCATTTCATCTAGTAGACCCCAATGTCCACTAGATGATAAATCTCATAGTCCTTGAACGGAAACATTCTCCTGCAAATCTTCTGATTAAACTAACAAATAAGTCATGTCCCTTAGTGACTTATGACCCTGCTACGAAGGTATTTAGAGTTTAATCTCGCAAGAATGAAACTCAAATGCGTAAAGGTTAAAATTTTTCCTAATCAAATTGGAAGGTCTCCCACAAGATGCATTTCTAAAATGTGATTAATCATGAGATCATCACATGAATTTGGGGTGAATTATATTGATGGAATTTCCCTAACATACAGATCTGAAGATCCAAATTTGAAATCTCTAAACTAGAAGATCAAATTACAACAGATCTAAAAGGAGAACCTCCTCTCATTTTACCTAACACGTACCCCCTAAAGCTACATAAACCAAACCATGAACAACTTCAAGAGCATTAGCTCTATGACCAATTTTTCCAAATTTTCCTTTTTCATAGGAACCAAGAACTTTCTATTGTCCGTTGATCACGACTAACTATCACTAAAGCACAACAATACACAAAGTGGCAAAGATAATATGATATGGATAAACCTAGACTAAGGCTAAAACAAATAATATAAACTAAATAGACAAGAAAAGAACCAACCGCTAGAATTATAATATAATGCCTTGAACACCTTTCACTTAACAATCGAGTGAGAAAAAACTATCACTAGATCTTACTTGAGCAAACACTACCACTAAATCTTACTTCGCCGCTCGAAATGACACCTGCTTCAACGACGACTTCCTTCCAAGTGACGACACTTGCTACCACTCTCGACGAGCCCTTGGGCTCCGGAGGTACTGATAAATCATTTTTATGTATAGTTTTTAGGTGCATTTAGGTTGCATTTTAGAGCATTTAGTTTCATATTTAGGTTCATTGTTGCATTATATTCTTAAGTTATGCTTTTCTACTCCTATTCGGTATGTTTTCTTGTTTTTGATGAATTTCAGGCATTAAGGACGTATTTGGAGTATGATTAACTAAACTTGAGGATTATGAGCACTTGGAAAGGAGTTACAATGCATAAGGATCGTATGGATATGTCATAGTACGAGTTTGAGCAAAAACGAAGCGGGAAATCATTAGAAGAAATGTGAAAAAGAGTCACGTCTACTCTTCTGATCATAACTTTTTATGTGATTCTTAAAATCGAGTAATTCCAGCAGATTTGGAAACTCGACTTTAATATCTTTCCAACGATAGGTGGCACGCCCCGAGGAGACTTCTAGTCAAGGAGTTATGCCTTTCGGAAGATTTCACTGTTTCTGCTAGAATCTGCCACGCGTACGCTCGGATCACTAATCCGCCTATTAATGATTTATTTATTTCCTTATCTTGTAAATTACTTTCCTAGTCATATTAGGTTATTGAATATTATTTAGATTAGTTTTCATTTTTTTTATCTCTCCTCCCCCCATCACGTTATTTATTATTACTCTAGGTTTTAGTTTTCTCTCCTTTTTTTTCTCTCTAGTTTCTAGTTGTAAACCCGAGTTTTTATTCTTTTTCATTAATTCATGAATAATTCTATTAGTTTCTTTCATTGATTTATGTAATTATGTTTTCTTTTATAGTTTAGATCTATCTTGTTTCATGTTAGAGTAGTTTTTATTTCTAGGGTTTGGGAATCCATGTTTATTTGCTATGATTTGATTGATATTTATTCATAGTTTGATTAGTTATTGATTTCTCTAATTGATTAGTGTTTTTCTTGTTAATTTTGCAATCTGATCAATTGTTTGATTAAATATTGTTAATATCGAGTCATAGATCGAGAGATAGTACTCTTTAGAGGCTTATACAATTAGCAAATCTGATTATGTTGAGCGACCGTACTAGCATATGTTGATTTGAGAGCGTTAATGCCTGACCAAGGATTAACCTGTCCTCTAGATATCTGATTGATTGAACTGTGATGATATTTTGATAGTTTATAAGTATAAACATGGTGAACCATTGCTCTAGATCTTTTTAGTTCGATTTTCGTAGTTTGGTTAGTTTAGAATATTAATTCAATTATTCCTGATCTTGTTTAGTTTCTCCATATATTAGAAGCTAGATTAAAACGACCATCTCTCTGAGGATTCGATCCTACTTACCCTACTACATTGTTAGAAGGTTTTGCAGGAATTATTTTTGACGGGTGTACGACAGCCTATCAGGTACTTGCGCTCAGGTAATGACGGCACAAGGACAACTTTCTCAACGCTCCATGCCAAACGAGACCTAAGCCACGAAAAAACCAAACAAAAAGTGGACATGGGAACGAGAAAGGGAAAGAGGATCTGTATGGGGGCTGAATAAGTTCCATACCAGTCTTCCTAGACCGATAAGTATTATCGTGGTCACACATGCCTACTACAGAACTGTTGACTTTGTCATACCGATTTCGCTAAGATGCCTATAAGGCATCCTTCTTCAGGCCTTTCACCAAGGGCCTGGGCTCGATCCAACTTCCATCTACCATTGCCTACGGGACTAAAGATAGAAGTTCAGCATAAGAATAAAGAATATCCCAAAGGGATATCCCTATAAATGAACAGAAGCAGAGTCCTACTTGGATACGGGCTTCGACGGGCCCCTTATAAATACTCCACTGATCTAAGTCATGAGGTACGTTGACCTACATAATCATACTCCACTTGAGAGCTACCTGTTTACCCATTATTGACTTAAGCATCATAGGGGCGTTCCTCGGATCAACCCCCGAGGCTAGTTTACGTGTTCTCTCTTGCAGGAACTGGAACCGGCTTATTAACTAAGGACTTACCGGTGCGTACCCTAAAACGTGTCCCATACCGGAACAATTGGCGCTAGAAGGAGGGGCGAACAATACCTTGTAGTCTAAGCCATTTCTTGCAAACAAATTAAAACAACCCTCATGGATCCTAATCAGCACTTTGGGATGCCGGAAACTGATGAAAACAATGTTCCTATTGAGAAAAATCCACCAGGATTCTTAACCCCGCTGCCGGCCATAGGACTAACTCGACAACCTACTGACAAAGGGAGGAAAACACCTGAAACTCCTCAAGAGAGTATTTTCCATACTCTCCAGCATTTGTTCACCCCAGAACAGCTCAGGAGTGCTGCGGAACTCTTCCAGGCCATGGCAAGCCACACCCCACCGACCGGTCCACCCGTCAAGCGACCTCTAAGCAGAGCCCACAGCCAGTGAGAAAACTTCGTTCAGTGGGGACGGGTCGCCAGGGGGAGCGAGGCCGGAATGACCAGGATCAGGTGGCCAACTCCAAGACCCCCATAGTGTGGGAGAAGAGGAAGAAGAGGAAGCTCAGGAAACAAACGTCCAGCAGAATTCTTCCTACCCCAGAAAGGGAAGTGAATACAGGCGACGAGCACCGGTATCCCTACGGAACTCACCATTCTCCACTGCTATCCCTTAAGAACCCATGGGGAAGATCAAAATGCCGACATGTAAGTATGACAGCAAGACTGACCCGGAGGATCATATATCGGCCTATGAGGGGCACATGCTGTTGTACACCGACACTGACTCAGTATGGTGTAAGGTATTCCCTTCTAAGCTAATTGGGCTAGGCCATACCTGGTTCAAGAGCATACCGCCGGCAACAGTCTTCGATTTTTGCCAGCTCACATCCATGTTTGTTACACACTTTGTAAGTAACAAACGCAGGGAGAAGACTATCGGCGAGCTGATGTCGGTCAAGCAGGGGGAGACAGAAAGTTTGAGGGACTATGTAGGACATTTCAATGCAAAATCCGTCACCATCCCCACTCTATAGTAAGAAGTAGCAGTCTTAGCCCTCATGACGGGCATAAAGGAGTACAACCCCATTCAGAAGCTACCTGGGTCGTAAAAAGCTAACAAGCCTGACGGAGGTTTTAGGCAAAGCCAATGACTTCATCAGGGGGGAAGAGTTTGTCAAGGCGGCAAACTCTAGAAGGCCGGCAGCAGAGGAGAAAGATAAAGAGAAGGAGCGCAAAGACGATAAGTACCGGAAAGATAAGAAACCAGACACCTCCAACAGGAGGGAGGAAAGTAACTTTTTGAAGAAGGGTCACGAAGAGCGAGCCGACAAGTACCACAACTACACTCCTCTAACAATATGTTGGGCTCAGATATACGAACTGCATAAAAAGGATGACAAGTGGCAGAGGCCCAGAAAGATGTATTAGAAGGGCCGGGATAAATCGAAGTGGTGTGAGTTTCACAGGGACTATGGTCACGTAACAGATGACTGTAAAGACCTCGAGGACGGGATCGAAGACCTCATAAGAAGAGGCTACTTCACCCAGTAGCAAGCGAGGGTTGACCGGAAGTCCCCATCTAGAGAAGATGAAAACGGTAACAAAAGGTCAATGAAGGACAGGATCACCGAAATCCATGTCATATCTGGAGGGCCGACACGAGGTGGAAGCATACATGGTGCAAAAGCTAGCTTGAAAAAAGTGAGGCACCAAGTTAACTACCACAACACAGGGAAATGGCCGGCACCACCCACCATGCCTTCCGTAGCCTTTACGTCGGAGGACGCTAAGGGAATTGTCTACCCCTATGATGATCCCTTGGAGCAGACTTGGCGGAGGAGTTCAAAATCAATCTGATCACCTTGCTACAAGATCATACCGACATCTTCGCATTCTCTGCAGACGAGATGCCGGGAATTGATCCTGCATTCCTAGTTCACCGGCTAAACGTCAATGAGGATGTAAGACCGGTCAAACAAAAGAAAAGGAATTTCTCCAGCGAAAAGAATGTAGCCATTAAAGAGGAGGTGGATAAGCAGCTGACAGCAGACTTCATCGAGCCTTGCGACTATCCGGAGTGGCTGGCAAACGTGGTCATGGTAAAAAAGGCCAACGGGTCATGGAGGATGTGCGTCGATTTTACCGACGTCAACAAAGCCTGCCGAAAGGACTGCTATATGCCCAGGATAGACCAGTTGGTAGACTCTACTAGCGGCCACGCCTTACTGAGTTTTATGGACGCCTTCTCCAGTTACCATCAGATCAGCTTGCTAGAATCTGATAGAAACAAGGCATCCTTTATCACAGACGCAGGGGTCTACGCTTACAAAGCCATGCCTTTTGGGTTCAAAAATGCCGGCGTAACCTATCAAAAGCTGGTAGATAAGATCTTCGAGCATCAAAAGGGTCGGAATGTAGAGGTGTACGTCGATGACTGTATAGTCAAGAGCCTAACAGAGGGGGAGCACGTCGTTGACCTAGAGGAAACCTTCGTCACCCTCCGGCAGCATCAGATGAAACTAAACCCTAAAAAGTGCGTGTTTGGGGTGAGGTCCGGCAAATTCCTTGATTTCATGGTAAGCGAGAGGGGCATAGATGTCAACCCCAACAAAATTAAGGCCATCAGCGATCTTCCAGTGCCAAAGAGCATCAGGACATTCAGAGGCTGACAGGAAGGATGGCAGCCCTCACCAAATTTTTCTCAAAGTCGGCCGAGAAAGCACTGCCATTCTTCAAAATTCTTAGGGGTAATAAGAAGTTTGAATGGGGGGATGAGCAGAGACAGGCCTTCGAAGAGCTAAAAGCACACTTCAAGAAGCTACCAACAATAACCTGGCCAGAACGTGGAGACAAGCTACAGCTATACGTCTCGGTATATGAGAAGATGGTAGCAGCGCTGTTACTGGTGAGTAGGCAGGGGCAGCAAAGCCCCATATACTTCGTAAGTCATATATTAGCTGGAGCAGAGTAGAGGTATGAGCTGCTAGAAAAGATGGCATATGACATCCTGATCGCTGCAAGAAAATTGAGGCCGTATTTCGACTCCCACACCGTTCAGGTACTTACTAACCAGCCCCTGGAGAAAGCTCTCCACAAGCTCGACACGACGGGCAAGCTTCTAAAATGGGCAATAGAGCTCTATGAGTTCGACATCGAGTACCGGCCTCGCACGGCCATCAAAGCCCAAGCAGTGGCCGATTTCATTGTTGAGACAACCTACACAGAAAAATCAGAGTCAACCGGTATCAGGCAAGTAGAGGTTGACGACTCGGCGGCTCAGAGTGGAGCAGGGGTAGGAGTAGTGATGACATCCCAAGAAGGGGAAATCTTTGAATACGCCATCAGGTTTGGGTTCAAGGCCTCAAATAACGAAGCAGAATATGAAGCAGCCCTGGCCAGACTAAGTTTGAGCATTGCGGCTGGCGCCAAGAAGCACCTGATGATCACAGACGCGCAGCTAATATCGAGTCAGATCGAAGGAACATATGAAGCCCGGGAGCTGGTCATGCAGCAATATCTCAATAAGGTCAGAAACATGACGGCTAGATTAGAGAGCTTCGAGGTCAAGCTGGTACCGAGAGCAGAAAACATGGCGGCCGACGCCTTATCAAAGTTAGCAAGCTCAAGTGTCAATGACAAGAAGTGCAGTGTCCTGGTGGAGACCTTCGGTGGAGCGAAGCATTGACACTCCCTCATCCGCCGTCAACACCATAGGCCAGAGTCCCGAGTGGTATGACGACATATTGGCCTATAAACTGATAGGCACTCTCCCAGAGGAAAAGATGGCGGCCAAAAAGCTTAAAAAGGACTCATCTTGGTACTGCATCTTTCAGGGCCAGTTATACAAAAAAGGATTCTCACTCCCTCTATTAAGGTGCGTAACGGCCTATGAGGCCATGAAAATAATTGAAGAAATTCATGAAGGAATTTGTGGGAATCATATCGGCGGAAAGACGTTAGCACAAAAAGCGTTAAGAGCAGGCTTCTACTGGCCTAGTATGTCGACGGATGCCCAAGCCTACGTCAAGAAACGCGACAAGTGTCAACGGTTCGCACCGGTGATAAACCAGCCGACAAATGATCTGCAACCAATCCTAAACCCAATCCCTTTTAATTTGCTCAGTGGGGGATGGATATCATAGGACCTTTCACACCGGCATCCGTGGCAAGGAAGTTCTTAATTGTGGGAATCGATTACTTCACAAAATGGATTGAGGCAGAGCCAACTGCCAAGATAACGACTAATTAGGTAAAGAAGTTCATCTGGCAAAATGTTATCACCAGGTTTGGAATTCCTATGGGAATTGTTATGGATCATGGCGTCCAGTTCGATTGCAGCCCCATAAGAGACTTCTTGCGACCATACAACATAAAGTTCGCATATTCATCGGTATGCCATCCTTAGAGCAATGGACAGGCAGAGGTCGATAACAAGCAGATCCTCAACCCACTAAAGAAAAGGCTGGACGATTTGAAAGGAGCCTAGGCAGACATGGTTCCGGTCGTGCTATGGTCCAACAGAACCACAGAAAAGGAAGCTACGGGCGGAACTCCCTTCAGACTAGCCTATGGGGCAGAAGCGGTATTGCCGGTAGAAGTAGGCCTGCCTAACTGGCGAATCCAAAACTATGATCTAGAGTTGAATGGGCACCTGCACAAGGAAGACCTGGACCTTCTACCGGAAGTCAGGTTGGCAGCTGAACTCAAGTCGACCGCATATAAAGACCGGATAAGCAAGGCCTATAACAAGCGGGTACAAAGCCGGTCAATTTCCAAAGGAGACTTCATACTCAAACGCACAGCAGCAACCGGGAAAGCACATGTGGATGGAGAGCTCACAGCAAATTGGGAAGGTCCCTACTTGGTCAAGGAGGAGATCGTCCCCGGGTCCTACCGGCTCGAAGACATGTCAGGCAAGTTGCTGAAGAATAGTTGGAATGCCAGTGTCCTCAAAAGGTACTACATGTGATTAGGAGTAGATAATAAACAGGCATTGGTGCCATACATTAGGATTTATTTATTACCAGCATTCTTTGTTCCTTTGCTAGGCCATAAATCCGGTACAGCGGGGAAGAGCTGTTTTATTTAATAAAATGAGCATCTTCTACATACAAGTTTACTAACTGTCCTAGCATACTGGTCAATGACCTTCGTGGATCTGCCTGATAAAACAAATTCGCAATATTGATTAATCAGTCAATGACCTTAGTGGATCTGCTGAGTTAATTAAAGTGCCTAACCGGGCAATGACCTTCGTGGATCTTCCGGATAAAATAAAATCGCATTATTGGTTAATCAGTCAATGATCTTAGTGGATTTGCTGAATTAATTAATTAAGTGCCTAGCTGGTCAATGACCTTCGTGGATCTGCCGGACAAAACAAATTCGCATTATTGATTTGTCAGTCAATGACCTTAGTGGATTTGCTAAATTAATTAAAGTGCATAACCGATCAATGACCTTCGTGGATCTGCAATATAATTAAAATGCATAAACAATTGACCGAGCAATGACCTTAATGGATCTGCCGGGTATGATTAATGAGAAAGCAAAAGGTAAAGCGATAAAAAGTACGGCAAGAAGATGATATGGACAAATCAAAAGTTATATTTCATCACAATGTCAAAAGGTACAACATAAGAGTTATGTCAAAAAAAATACCGGTCACAGGCGACCGGGCTTACAGGCAAGGCAGGAAGAAAGCTAAAAATCTACTCGGTACGCTCTTCTTCCTCAGAGTCATTAACCACTACCACTCGATCCGCTTGCTTTGCAGCATCGTTGTTTGCGGCAGTTTGTTCCTCGACTTTGGTGGCAGCATTGACGGCCTCTCGACCCTGCTCCTCCTCGAACTCACAACACGGATTGGCATTGGCGATATCAGCTTCAGTAACGCTGACATCCAGGACCTTGCCCTCAACCGGGAGGTCAAAATCTCCGCGACCATGAGCTTCCTCTATCTTGGACCAGTCAAAGTCCGGGAAGTTGCGTTTAACGCACCTCATGGCCGTGGCCTAACCACCGTTATATCGGTTGCGTAGGCGGGAGACAAAGTCCATGTAGTTCCGATATTCCGCCACCGCGCTGCGCTGCCGGTCGGTAGCTTCAGTGACCTGCTCCTTTAGCAGATGTATCTCGGTATCCTTGTTGGATACCGTCAGGGAGTGCTTTGCAGCTTTTTTGTTGGCGGCCTCCAAGTCCGCCTTTGCCTGGGTCAAGTCGAATTTGGCCTTGGTTAGCCTCGCCTCACTCGTCTCCAAATCCGACTTTCGGTCGGCTTGTTGATTGGTGGTCAGTTGGTGGGCCTCCAACTCAGGGTGATAGGCCCCTTGGAAGTGCCGGTAAAGATCGTAGAGCTCTTTACTGGATTGCCCCGACTGATGCAAAGACATGAGAGCACATTCATTAGCAACATATTAAAGGCCGAAATGAAAGATGTACTAAAATAAACAAGGAAGTATACTAACCACGACCAGGTTATGGGCATAAACGGCAGCAACAGGTTTGACCTTATCGTCCAGCAGGTGGTACTTCAGCTCGAGGCCCTTCAAGAGCCGGTACCCCAGATTCCCACCTTCAAGGGGGCGGTCCAGCAGCAACGACTCATCGTCCAAAACGTTGAGCTTGGGCTAGAAGAAGGACTCGTCCTCAACAGGGGAGCGAGTCCATCTTTTTTGGACGGCTTTAGGGACCTCCACCTCAAAGTGCTCCAGATAACCCGGCTTGGCAAAGGCCCACAACGCCGGAATCATTGCCGGAAGAGTCAGTTGCTTGTAAATGTCGGTCGCAGCGAAGAACTGCCGACCTCCGCCACCCGGCCCTTCATCAGTGGGGCAGAGGCACCGCCGACCTTAGCAGTTGGTGCGACGGTATCAGTCTTTTGGGCCCCCTTCCCCGGCTTTGCGACCGTCTCCTTAGCCGGCCTCTTGGGAGGGTTTTCAGGGGTGCCCTCAGCTTTTCTCTTCCCCGTTGACTGTTGGCTGGTTTTCTGATGGATCAGGGGCATGCTGTCCCTGTCGTCCTCATTGCTGCCAGCCCCCTGACCCAAACCGCAAACTTGTCTTGCGCTGCGCCCACCAGTGGGGGTGGGAATAGAAACATAACGGCGAGCAGGCTTGGGCGGCATGGTTCTGATTGGCTCGTTGTTATGATCTAGGTGCAGCGCCTCCCTAATGAGATGCTTCCGACCTGGAAAAAGCATAGACAAAGGGAAGAGTGAGGATTACGGTCATAACTAACAAACAATGCATAAAAAAACAATAAAGACGACCTACAAAACCCACCATGGGGGTCGGTGGAGTAAAACCCTACTGTAGAAAGGGATAGATTGCCTAAGATGTACTGCACATGGGACAACCAAGTTCGCGGCACCGGGATCCTTTTCTTTCCCTTAAGGGCCGATACGGTCGTTGCAGCAAAGAAGTCATAGGCCTCCCTCTCCCGGCCACTCATTTCTCTTTATGGGATATGCTCCATCCGAGACCGGGGCTTGGTCCACTGTCAGCGAAGAGGGAAGTCGGTAGGTACCTTCACCTAGAAAAATCGCTCCCTCCAATGTTTCAGGGACATGAGCTTGGGGTAAACTGTCAACTTGCCGCCCTTGGTGTACAAGGACATCCAACCACCCCGGCCTTCGGAAGCGTCACTCCGAGATCTTTTCCATTTCCCTTTACCCTTGGCCGAGCCATCTTCTTTAATCCAATGGAGTTTGCGAAATAAGTTCAGGGCCTCCGAAAATCCTTTATACTGGACTACCCAGGCGTAAGCAATCAGATTTCGCCAACCTAGCGGCGTCAACTGGGCTAAACAGATATTCCAAGCTTTGAAAATCTTAACGATAAAGGGGTCTAAGGGAAAACGGAGGCCGAAATCCAATATATGCGCATATATTGGTACATGCCCAGGCAGGCAGTCCGTTATCTTCTCCCCTTCAGCCGATAGTACTAACTGGTAGTCATCGGGGAAGGCGAAATATATAGGCCCCTTCACAAGGAAGTTATTTTCGTTGCAAATATTCGCGCACCCGGCATCAATTGCTACTGTAGCATCGCTAGCGGCCTCATTGGGGGGCATATATAATTCTGCCAGGCTTCTTCATCAGAGTCGATAGGAATCTCTTCATCATCCGCCTCGAAAGTGACGGATTCCTTGTTTGACTCCAAAGATCGGACAACACTCTCAACGTCCTCCGAATCTACGGACAACACAACCACCTCAATGGGTGCTCGCCTAGTCGAAGGTTCGCCTTGTTCTACTGGTATTACCGGCCTAGAGGACGAAGGATGAGTGAGGGGAAATAGCTTAAGGGAGCGTTCGGTTAGGCCTAGCATGGTCCCATATTAGCCGTAAACCGGCACTTCTAATGCCTGCCCAAGTCCAATTACTGCTCCCAAAGGAGAGGCTCGTAAGGCCGGTTCGTCACTTTGCCTACCAGAGATACTACAGTCATGTTGGCTTTTAATCCTAAGTTCCCTGGTTTGGTCCGCTACCGGTGACTTATTAAGTTCTATGGAACTAGAAGAAATGTTATCAGAATTTACATCACTTTCGGTCATAACGGAAGGACTTCTAGAGATATTTTGTGAATCTGAATCTGAAGACACGATAATAAATAAGACGATATGAAAGACAGGGAAAGATTTTGCAGAAATACCTAGCTAGATGGAAGAATATGAAGGAAGAATGAACCGGTATCAACGAGTACGTGAAAGCCGGAAGAAGGATTCGATCAAAGTCGTCAAGAATGCAGAGGATTAGCTTAGAGAGAGAAAGTCCATTACGAATATCAGAGCAAATGAAGGATTGTGAAAAGTAAAGAACGAAGGTCACTCAAGGCGTATTTATAGAAGAAATCACGGTTGGGATTAGGCGACTCTACGTTTTCCCGTGCTGATCATGCCACATGAAATTTAACTGGCACCCAGTTGTGGAGCAACTTCTCATAATGAGCTCTGACAGTAGGTACGTGTATCGAGGTGACGATTGAAATTCCATGGCAACGTTTCATCTTCCCACTCCAGCTCAAGTCAGCTATACCCATGTCGATTTGAAACCTACTAAGCAGGATACGTCTATACTAGACATACCGGCTTGGGGGGCTAGTTGTATGGGGGCTGACTAAGTTCCATACCGGTCTGCCTAGACCGATAAGTATTGCTGTGGTCACACACGCCTACTACAGAACTGTTGACTTTGTCATACCGGTTCCGTTAAGATGCCTAAACGGCATCCTTCTTCGGGCCTTTCACCAAGGGTCTGGGCTTGATCCAACTTCCATCTACCATTGCTTACGGGCCTAAAGATAGAAGTTCAGCATAGGATAAAAGAATATCCTAAAGGGATATCCCTATGAATATTCCAATAGAAGCAGAGTCCTACTTGGATACGGGCTTCGACGGACTCCTTATAAATACTCCACTGATCTGAGTCATGAGTTACGTTGACTTGCATAATCATACACCACTTGAGAGCTACCGGCTTACCCGTTACTGACTTAGGCATCGGAGGGGCGTTCCTCGGATCAACCCCCGAGGCTAGTTTATGTGTTCTCTCTTGCTGCAGGAACTGGAACTAGCTTATTGACAGGACTTACTGGTTCGTACCCTAAAACTTGTCCCATACCGGAACAGGATTGATGGCCACTGTTCGAAGTGCCGAAGTGGCTTAGGTGGTCGTTGAGCCCCTCTGGGTTGCGTGTTTGCTACTCTCACTGGAGGTGTTCTCTGGGTAATTTTTCTGACTTGGTAATCTAGAAACTAGAAACAAAAATATATAAAATGGAATCAACCTAGCAAAATAAGTAATATGGTATTCAATTACTCAATGTGTCAATAATGAAGCTAAGATAGGGTAAAATCAATCCAGTTTTACTAACACATTTGCACTCGAAAATGACAAGTTGAACCAATAAAACACTCAATTTGGATGTACTTATTCTCATTAAGAATCCTTTTGCAGTTCTTGAAGAAATAGAAGACGGGGAACAAAAGGCGGAGAAAAGAAGTTGCAACATGAATTGTTTGACCATGGTGGGGAGGGGGAGCCTCCTACCATGGATGGATAAGATCATGAGTTGGAATGTAAGGGGGTTAAATAGTAGAAAAATGAATTAAGAAACATCATAAATTCTCACATATGATACTATTTGGCCTCCTTGAAACCAATAAAAGCTCTTACTTTAGGAGATTTTCATCTCAATGTCTGTCAACTATGGTGCATGTATAACTACCAACATTACATGGCATGGTAATGGCAGAATCCTTTGATTTTGGCATCCTACTGGAGTACATGCATCTGGGCAAATGTGTCCAAGGTGGAGGTGGTAAATGTTGGTAAAAAGTATCTTTTGTAGTTTTGTGTCTGATTTGAATGACATGAAGGATAGGGAAATTTTATGGACTAATTTGAAAAGTGTGAGAGTTGTTCAAGTTCCTTGGATAATCTTAGGTGACTTTGATGCTTTCATAAAATTGGATGAGAAAATTGATCAGTTGGTGAGATCCGAAGAAATATTTGATATTGATATGCATAGTGTATAAAGAGATGTAGATTAATGATATTGAAAACTTCAGGGAAATATTATACCTTGAAAAATAAACAGAAAGGGAACAGTAGGGTTTTCTGTAAATTGAACAGAGTTTTAGGCGAAGAGTTATGGTTTGAAGAATGGTCTTTGACTGAGGTTATGGTGTTTCCAGAAAGTGAATTTGTTCATTGTCCACTAATCATAAAATCCTTCTATGATTATAGTAGAAGGTCACCATTTCGTTTCTTTAACTAGTTATTAGGCCCGGGCTATGCCCCGGGTAAGAAGAAATTTCATTTATTAATATAATACTTTATGATTATAACACTAAATACGACTTAGCCTAGTGGTTAAAACTTTAGTATATCTACTTACGGTCTCGGGATCAAACCCTATACTATGCAATTTCTTAATTTTTTTTATTGTACATGGATTACATGAACTAAAACTCCATAAGGAGAGTGCCACGTGGCACAGTTTCTTGCTTTCGCACGCCTTTTAATATATTTGTATAGATATGTGGTGCTAAGCAGATAATTTCAAGGAGATTGTAGAGCAAACATGGACGCAACATGTTAGAGGGAGCAAAATGATTATGAGCAAGTTAAAGTTGCTGTGAAAAGAATTGAAGAAGCTTGATTAATGTGGAGAAATTTAATGATGTGTCGCTTAAAAGTTATCAAGATCATCAAAAGATGCTTGAAGCTCAACAACAATTGCATGATAATCCAAGAAGCCATTCTAGAATTAAGAGCATCGAACCATGAATCAAGAGCAGATTATGCTATAACTCATAAGAATTGTAGCTTGTTCTTGAGTCAAAATGCAAAACAAATGGTTCACAGAATAATATGATAATACAAAGATTGTTAAATTAGGGGAGTGCTTATCATAATGAACACTATAAAGTAAGAAGATGGATCTTGGGCATAGAATTCAAGAGAAGTAGTAGATGCTTTATGAGACTTCTATCATGGTCTACTAGGTAGTAGGAGCACAACAAGGAATGTTGAACAAGCTATTATAGCTAAAGGTTGTATTCTTAGCTCTGCTTAACGACAACTTTTGAATCTAGGATCATTGGAGAAGAAATCAAAGAAGCATTGTTCTATATACATGATGATTAATCTCCTGGGATAGATGGCTACGCTAGATATTTTCAAGAAGAGCTGGGATAAGGTGGGGCATGATTTAATAGTAGTTGTCCAAGACTTCTTTAGAACTGGTAGAATATTGAAGGATGTCAATGTGATTGTAATAACACTATCCCCAAAATAACTAGTCTTATTGCAGTGGGTGGTTATAGGCCCATTGTAGGTTGTTGTGTGCTATACAAAACAATCACTAAGCTCATTTGCACAAGGCTTGGTAAATTCTGCCAGAATTAATGTCTCAGACTCAAGATGCTTTTATCAATGGTAGAAGAATCAATAATATTATTCTGTGTTAAGATTTAGTGAAGAGATTTCCTAGGAGAAGGAACAAAGTGAAAGGTCTTTTGATGACTATAGACTTAAGAAGAGCATATGACTCCATAAAGTGGGAGTCTATTCATGATCTGGTTATGGCTTTCAACTTTCCTACTCACTTGGTTCGATGCATCATGGCTTTTATTACAACACCCAAGTTCACCGTGCTAATCAATGGAAGCACTAAAGGTTTCTTTAAGGCTCAGTGAGGTCCGAGACAGGGACACCCCATGTACGCCTCCCTCGGTATTTGTGCTTTGCATGGACTACTTAACAAGAATCCTAAACTGCATAGGAGAGTTACAGGAGTTTAACTTCTTCATAGGGTATAATGGATGAAAATAAACCATTTGTGTCTGTAGATGATTTCTTACTCTTTTGCAAGGGTGAAACAAAGTCTACTGCGTGCCTGCTTGTTGTTACAAGGCTTAGGACCCTTCACATAATTAACTGGTTTACAGGCAAACAAAAGTAAATCATCCATTTATCATACATCAATAGAAGAGGAGGAAGTTGCTAGAGTTGGAAATTTTCTGGTTTTAATTTGTTAAAGAGCAGCTTCCTTTCAGATATTTAGGGCTTAATAAGCTTTAGTAAAATCAAAACTGATTTTGAGAAAATGGTGATAAGAAATTGGAGCACAAGGAATCTCTCATTTGTTGGGAGAACGCATCTCATAGATTATCTTGTTGATTGTTTACAGCTAAAGCTCAAATTTTTGTTCTTCCAAGCACAACCTTACAGAAAGTCAATAAAACTTGTAAGAAGTTTTTTTGGAGTGAAGCAGCAACAAATGAGAAAGTTGGCCATGTTAAATAGAGTACTATGTGTAATCCAAGAAGTATGGTGGGCTTGGTTTCAGTGACATCAAGATTTGGAATATTGCATCTGTTGGGAAATTAGTCTGGTATATTGGATGTAAAAGATTAACTCTGGCTCAAATGGGTTCATGACATCTACATCAAAGAAGAAAGTTGGTGGTATTATTAAGCTCTAGTGGGAGCTAGTTGGGTTGTGAAGGAATTGTATAAAGTGAAAAACAAGCTTCAACAAGTGGGGTCTGGTGATGCATTTTTGGAGCACTCACAATACATCTTTTATTAGTATAGTGAATAATCAACTCATTGGTGAGCAAAATAAAGTTCCATGGGAAACTATAATATGGAGCATGATGACCCTGCCTAAGCACAAATTCATAGCTTGGCTAAGGATTAATGCAGACTCGGAATTACAGATAAATTTTTCAGTACAATGTTAGTAGTTATAATAAATGATTTATGTGTGGTGAAGAGATAAAGAGTCATGAGCACCTTTTCTTTGATTGTTAGTTTAGCAGACCACTTATCCAAGCAGTTATGACATGGTTTGACATGAATTATAGAAGGAATCTTCAACATGTTGGAATTAAAGATGGAAAAACGGAAAAAAAAAGGAGGCGCCCGATCTGGCGGGTCAATCGTTGTTGGTGCCCAGTCGGGTGACCTTTGTGAGTTTTTATATTTTTGTGTCGGGCCCGATCGGGGCAGGGCTTGCCCGATCAAAGGCCTATAGGCGTTTATCTCGAGTTTTAATTATTTCCTGGTATGCTTTGTATAACCCCCATTTTAATTATGTGGTTAAGCATGGTTTTCATCCTTATAATTATGATAATTTATGTTATTCCATTATTATCTCTCTTGATGATGGAATTTTTAATTCTTCATCTTTATGAGTTTAAGTGGATTAATTTTATCATTGGATTCCTTGGAGTCGTTTGATTGCTTTTGGGATGTTACTTCTTCTTCTCTACTCCTATAAATATGTTTCATTTTTAGATTTCGAGATACATTTTCTCATTCTCTCTCTTATTCTTTTCTTCATCTTTTTTGGGCATGAGTTCTAGTGACTCCATCTCACACCCAAGAGTGTCAATGTGTGTTGAGAGTTGTGTAAACTTAGGGAACGAATCGATGAGTACAATTGTGCACCTAGGTTGCACTGAATCTCGTTTTCAAGGCAGTGGTTTTCTTTACCGCAGCACATCAAGTTCTTGTTATTTGTTCTTATCTTGTTCTTCATTCTAGCCTTGAAAACCTTTAAATACAACAAAGGTAAGATTATTATGTTGATTGTTTTGGCTAACCCAATTTTGAACAAGACTTTTCCTGACATCTCTAAGTTGGAGTCTCTTGATGGTAAGAACTACAAGAGATGGTCACAAAAAGTGGTTATTCTTTTTCAGCAACTTAAAATAGATTGTCCTTTATGAGGACGTGATTGAAGCAAGCAAGGTGGTAGCCTCGGATCCCTCCTTTTCGGCGGAGGACCTCAAAAAAGCGGTTGATGCATAAACCAAGAAGGAGAAAGACAACAAGCTTGTTCGAGCTCATATCCTCCATCATGTGAGTGGAATCTTGTTTGATCTCCTTATCACACTAATTGATCAAGAAAGTCCATTTGGGACACTTTACAAAAGAAGTATGGTGTCGATGATACCGTCAAGAAAAAAATGTTGTTAGTAAGTGGATTAACTTCAAGATGATGGATGAAAAATCCATCATGGATCAAGTTCATGACTATGAGAGCATAGTCACCGATATCCTTGGTGAAGGAATGAAAATGTGTGAAACTCTTCAAGCCAATGTGCTTTTGGAGAAATTCTCACCTTCATTGAATGACTACCGAAATTCCTTGAAGCACAAGAAGAAGGAGATGAACCTTTATTGGTCACATGAGGACAGAGGAGGCTAAACGCCTCAAATATAAGTTTGATTATCTCTCTTCGAATTCTTCCAAAGCGAAGTTGGTTGAACCTAGTGATCTTATGGCTAGAAACAAGGTCAAAGGTAAGAAGAACAATACTAGAAACAAAGAGAACTTTACTTTTAACAACAAGATTCAAAAGACCAAAGGAGCATGTTATGTGTGTGGAAAGATATGACACAAGGCCTATCAATGTATCTATCAAAAGAATAAATTCGATGATGCCTCCCAAGCCAATCTTGTTGAAAAGGATGATGTGATAGTCGCGGTGGTAGTTGAAGCCAACTTGATGGAAAACAAGGTGGTATGGGTCTTGGAACGGGAGCATGAAGACATATTTGTGCTAACAAGGCTCACATGACAGACTCTGAAGATGCTACCGATGGAGACCATGTTTACATGGGAAATAGTAGCACCGCGGGAGTTCTTGGCAAAGGGAAGGTTCACCTTAAACTCACTTTCGGAAAACTTTGTTTTTTGAATAATGTCTTGTATGTTCCCTCCCTTAAGAGGAATCTTGTTTCGGGTGCCCCTCTCAACAAAGTTGGTTTAAAGCTTGTCTTTGAGGCGGACAAGATTATTATCACTAAGAATGGAGACTTTGTTGGGAAAAGCTGCCTTAGTGGAGGATTGTGATGAATGTTTTGAATAATAATAATTAAAGTACTTCTTTTGCATATATTGTTGAGTCTATGGATGTTTGGCACAATCGATCAGGACACTTAAATGTTTCTTACATGAAAAAGCTAAAGGACATGGACTTAATTTCTTTTAACCAAATTGACAAAGCCTCTAAATATCCCTATTTGTGTCGAGGCTAAACATACTAAGAAATTATTCAAGCAAGTTGTATGAGGAAGTACTAAATTGCTACAGTTGATTCACTCGGATTTAGCGGACTCTAAAAATTGCACTACTAGTAAAGGAGGAAAAAATTACTACATTACTTTTGTTGATGTTTTCTCAAGATTCACTAAAGTTTATCTTTTGAAAACTAAGGATGAGGCCACAAGTGCATTTTTAAAGTATAAAGTCGAGGTTGAAAATCAACTTGATCTTAAGATTAAAAGAGTTAGAACTGATAGAGGTCGTGAATATGGAAAATGGTCCTTAAAAGAATTTTGTGAAGCTAATAGAATCATCCATGAGCTAATCTCTCCTTACACTCCACAATAAAATGGTATTGCCGAAAATAAAAATAGATCTTCAAAAAAAAACTATCAATGCAATGCTTTAAGTTTCGGATTATCCGACAACATGCTGGGAGAGGCGGTTTTATTCGCTTGTTATGTAATCAATAGAGTGCCCTATAGAAATTGGATAAACCTAACATGAGTATCTTGAAAGTGTGTGCTTAGCTAAGGTTGCTTTTCTAGATTTTAAGAAAATCACTATTGGGTCTAAAAATTTTAATTGTGTGTTTATTGGTTATCCTCATAATAGTGCCGCATATAGATTCATGCTTTTGAGTGATTGTTCTATTTGTGAATCTAGAGGTGCAGTTTTCTTTGAGCATACTTTCCCTTTGAAATCATCATCATCTATTCATATGAATGAGTCAAGTGTTGATGTGTCCTTGGATGTTTCTTTGCCGAGTTCTAGTGATCCTCCTCCTCTTCCTTTTCGTAATAGATGGAGTCCAACCTAGGAAGAGTAAGAGGGTTAGAGTAGAGACTACCTTTGGACCGGATTTCTTGACCACTTTTCTTGTCGAGAATTTTGATGTGAATTGTTTGAGCGAAAAAGTGGTTTCTTTGTTTCTCTTATAAGAAGACCCAGAGACTTATAGTGAAACTATGAAATCCATAGATGTTAGTTTTTGGAAAGAGTGAATTTAGATTCAATCATGTCTAATCATACTTGAATTGGGACTTATGTGATCTGCCTAAAGGGTCTAAACGCATAAGATGTAAATAGATCTTTACTAAGAAGAAGAAACCTGATGGCTCTATTGATAAGTTTAAGGCTAGACTTGTCATTAGAGGTTTCACTCAAAAAGAGGGAATAAACTTTTTTGATACCTACTCAACCGTGACTAAGATTGCCATCATTAGGACTTTGGTTGCTTTAGAGACAATTCATGACTTAGTGGTTCATCAAATGGATGTTAAAACGAGTTTTCTTAATGGTGATCTTGATGAAGAGATCTATATGACTCAACCAGAAGGTTTTGTGGTTAAGGGTCAAGAACATAAAGTGTGTAGGCTTAGGAATTCTTTGTATGGTTTGAAACAAGCTCCTAAACAATGGTATGAAAAGTTTGATAGTACTCTCAGAATTGATGGTTTTGTGACTAATTCTTCGGACTCTTGTGTATATTCTAAAGTATTGGATTCATGTTGTGTTATTATTTGTCTCTATGTTGATGACATGCTTATTATTGGGACTAACCTTGAGGTCGTAAATTACACTAAAGATTTTCTCTCTACTAAGTTTGAAATGTAGGACTTAGGTGAAGCCGATGTGATCCTTGGTGTTTGATTCATCAAGCATAAGGATGGTTTTTCAATGAATCAATCTCACTATGTGGAGAAAATCTCGAAGAAGTTCAATTATTGCTATGATGTGGAGCCATGTAAGACTCCATATGATACAAGCAAGTGTAAAGCTCATGAAGAACAAGGATCCTAGCGTGTCTTAAGAGAGCAATATGCTAAGATAATAGAGAGTGTGATGTTTTTGATGAACTGCACACATCCCGACATTACTTATACGGTAAGTAGATTAAGTCGTTATACTCATAATCCTAGTAGCGAACATTGGAATGCTCTTTATCGGTTTCTAAGTTATCTTAAGGGCACCATGGAAATTGGTTTGTGTTTTAATCGATTTGCTAATTGTGTTGGGTGGAGGTGTTATATCATGGAAGTCCTCAAAACAACCATGTTTAGCTCGCTCTTCCATGGAATCTGAATTCATTGCTCTTGAGTTGGAAGGTCAAGAAGTGGATTGGCTAAGGAGTCTTCTTGCCGACATTCCATTGTGGGGGGAAAGATCTTCCCCGTTATCTTTGCATTGTGATTCTCAAGCTGCAATTGCTGTAATTAACAACAACAACTATAATTATGGTAAGAAGAGGCACATACGCCTTAGACATATTTCGGTGAGACAATGATATGTCACATTTATATATCGTTTTTAAATGAATTTTGATCGCATTTATAACTTCTTTTTAGAGCATTTAGGTGCATAATGGCATGAATTAGGTAAGTTGTGTTCTACTACTCCCGTTTGCGTGTTTCAATGATTTTCAGGTTATTTTGATGCAAATTAATTATGATTATATAAGATAAATACTATTAATCAATGAGGATGAATATAGCTTGCACAAGGATCACAATGCATCCGTTTGGGACAATTTCGAGTTAGAATGAAGCAAAGAATTAGTGAAAGAAGTGCCAAAACTGACACATGTTAACTATTTTGATCATAACTTTTGATAGAAAATTGATAATCACGAAATTTCAGTTGGGTTGGAAACTGGACTTCAAGGGCTTTCCAATGATAGGTATACGTCCCAAGAAGACTTCTGGTTTGAGAGATACAACCTTCGCAAGTTGACGCAAAATCGTCGATTTTCCGCCCAGTGATGGGGCGATTTTTCGAGAACATTAATTTTTGCCTTTTTTAGCCGGTTTAGTAAAAACTATAAATAGGTTTTTAGTACTTTTCGATGAAGGCATCTTATATTCTGCGTTTTAGGTTCAAACACTTAGTTTTCTCTCTCTACTTTGTTATTAATTCTTTGCTTTGAAGATTATAAAGATCGTTGATTTCGTTTTCATTGTTCTTGAATCATTCGATATTCGTCTTTACTTTGTTAAATTTAATGAATTCTTTTAGTATTGTGTTTATCATTATCATGAGTGAGTAGTCTTTTTCTAGTGGCTTAGAGAGGAGAGTCATGTTTATACCTTTTTTTATTGTGGTTTGAAGTTCTTCGATATTTGGATTGAATTAGAGTAATTCCCATTGATTTTTTGTGCTTGTTTAATTCATGTAATTGCATAATTTCATGAGCTATGTTTAGCTAATAAGAGTTAGAATCGAAAGATCATATTCATTAGAGGGCTGTTACAATAGGTAGGTCTGATTATGTTGAACGACGGTACTGGCATATGTTGATCTAAGAGTTGTTAAGGCCCGACCATAGGATTAACAAAATATTCTAATTATTTGAACCTCAATCCAAGTATTGTTGAACTATATTGTAGTTATTAAATTGGTATAAGCATGGTGGATCAATCGATTGCCCTAGGTTTTCAATTATTTGATAAACTTACATCCTTTGGTGTTCTAGTTTAGTTATTAATTATTCAATCAATTTCATCTCTTGAAGTAGTTAAAGAATTGAGCAAAAATCTATATATAGAACTCCTCTCTTTATGGATCGATCCGTATTTGCCAGTTTCTGCTAAACAGACAACGTGCACTTACGGTATATATTTTAAAACCCATCAGACAACTACTCAAGAATGGAGTTATTACTTTGAACTATGTAAGGTCCAAAAGGAATTTGGCGGATCTTTTGACTATAGGGTTGGCAAGGAACCAAGTTCTTGATTCGTCGAGGGGGATGGGGCTTAAGCCCATGAAGTGTATTATATAACTAAACATTACTCATATTAAATCCTATGGCATTTTGAGTTGTAATGCTTGGAGGAGGATGAATTCGTTGAGAATTCTTAATGGGTTTATACTTA
Organism: Beta vulgaris subsp. vulgaris; assembly: GCF_026745355.1. Lineage (NCBI taxonomy): Eukaryota > Viridiplantae > Streptophyta > Magnoliopsida > Caryophyllales > Amaranthaceae > Beta > Beta vulgaris. The sequence continues at coordinate 18,525,535 of NC_079209.1, forward strand.
CGTGGTAGGTACTTTAGCTAAGCATTTGAAAAATTCACCGTTGTAATTTTTTGTGGAGGTTGAGTTTGTCCAAACTCTTAATGAATCCTAAGAGATGTTTTGTGCTACTGAGAAGCATAAGGGATTCACCTATATGGTTCTGAAGACGCGCCATCTTCTATGAAAACTTGGGCGATTTCCTAGAGCTTCCATGAAAACTAAGGTAAACGCATGGCTTAAAACACGTTCATTTTGCGAAGTTTACTAGATCTTTTGAGTAATGTATGTGTGGTGGGGGGCGTGACTTAAATCTTACAGTTTCAAGACTAGTCCACTCTTTCATCAAAAGTTTAAGGATTTCAAGTTTTGTCCACCCTTGGGCTTGTAAATCCATGTACCACTTCACTAAATATTTGGTTTCAATTTACTTAAATGTAACACCAAATTTTATGTATTGATCTCACCCTTGGGCTTGTAAATCATTGTACCACTTCACTAAATATTTGGTTTCAATTTACTTAAATGTAACACCGAATGTTATGTATTGATCTCTTTTTGTGACCAAAAATTTCCTTTCTCATTTTTGTATCTTTTTCTCATCTTTAGTGGGGGTCTATTGGAATTAAAGAGGGAAAAACGGAGTAAAAAGGGGCGCCCGATTGGATCGGGCGGGTGACTCGTTGTTGGTACCCGTTGGGGCAGGGTTCGCTCGGTCGGGCGACCCTTGTGAGTTTTGTGATTTTCGTCTTGGACCCGATTATGCGGGGCTCCCCTGAACCTATCGGGTGAAGGCCCAGAGACGTTTTTCTAACCCCTTTTTTAATTACGTGGTTAAGGATGGTTTTCATCCTTATAATTAATGATGGTAATGTATGTTATACCATTATCTCTCTTGATGATGGGAGTTTCAATTCTTAATCTTCACGAGTTTAAGTGGATTAATTTTATTATTGGATTTCTTGGAGTCCTTTGATTGCTTTTGGGATGTTACTTCTTCTCTACTCCTATAAATATGTTTCTTTTTCTTATTTTGAGATACATCTTTTCACTCTCTCTCTCTCTCTCTTCTTCTTTTATTCATCTCTTTTGGGCATGATTCTAGTGACTCCATCTCATGCCCAAGAGTGTCATTGCGTAGTGAGAGTTGTGTCAATCTTAGGGAACGAATCGGTGAGTACAATTGTGCACCCGGTTGTACTGAATCTTGTTTTCAAGGCAGTGGTTTGTTTACCATGGCACAACAAGTTCTTGTTATTTGTTCTTATCTTGTTCTTCATTCTAGCTTTGAAAACCTTTAGATTCAACACAAAAATGGGTTAACTAGACTAGAAGAAGCTTTGCAGAAACAAAGATGAGGGAACAGCTTGTGTTTTTGTTGTACTCGTTGTAGTTATATACCATATATGGAGAGCAAGAAATGAAATGTATAGATAAACATAAAAGCAATATATGTAGTTCAACATAATGAAGTGTGAGAGATAAGCAATGGAGTAACATTTTGTAGTTTTGGCCTCCTATGGACAGTTTAGTTCCGTCTTCTTGACTTTGAAATAGGTTGTATGATGTTTTTTCGGGAAGCTATACAATTTTCTTACTTACAAAAAATAATTTCTCATCCGAAAAACAAAGTTGCCACTATAAATACAATTAATTCAAATTGGATTTGAAACAAACACCACCCTACTTGATTACCCAATCGGCCAATATTTAGTGATCAAACTCTAACATATATTTGTTTTTGTCTAGCATTTACTCGTTGACAAGAAAAGTTTATGTAGGACTCTTTTCATTTGAAAAATTGCAAGATTAATATTAAGAAAAAGACAAAGTTTCCATAAATGCATAAGACGAGGTTTCTAGAAGGCAATGTCTTTTCAAAATTGTTTAACACCAAATGACACTAATCTACCAAGATGAGGGGCACATAATTGACTTTCCTTCACACATGGGACCAAGAAAATAATCGAAATTATTAAAATGCTCAAAAGTATCCTTCGACGAGTCAAGATATGAAAGAGATAACATATTTTTCTAGCCCAAAGATTAGAGAGTAAAGACAAGCAATCATATTCAACTATGACATACAATGTCCATGAAAATTAACAACCTTCAATGCTTATGTGGGATTCATAACAATATTCAAAGTTCCATGAAAATTAACAACCTTCAATGCTTAAGTGGGATTCGTAACAATATTTCAAAGTTTCATTTTCTACATCGATCGTGAATCAGTGTTTTTGTTATGTTGGTGGAATTATTTTCTGTTTATTCCTTTGACTCTGTTAGATTGTTCTTATATTATTATAGTTTTGCAAAAAAGTGATAGGAACAGTCTCAACTCTAGACATTCTGCCAATTTTAGTCTCAAACTTTTGATTATTTCTCAATAGTCTCCAACTTTAGCGTATGTTTAAAAAAAAAAGTTCCCAACAAATCATTACCTTTTTTTTTGAAATTAACATTAATTCATTTATTCAAAGTCATACGACATCTACAACACAAGGCAAAACTAAACAAATACATATCAAAATGAAATAAATACAATTCTTTTTTTTTATATCCATATGAGCCACGAAGGCGGTACAAAGTACAAAGAAGGGGAAGGGGGATTCGAACTTGTGACATATCGTTCACAGCACCTCAATCTTAACCACTAGGCCAAGACATCCTTGGTTAAATAAATACAATTCTAATATGATAAACCACGATCGTTGAGTAGATCTAACACTTCTAAAAATCCTTGTCTTTCATATCGCTGTCTGATGCAGCCTTCTACAAGGGTCTGTCGATCTTTTGTAGTTTTTAAATAAAATCGGATTCAATTCAAGTGATTGTAAACGAAGTCTTGACATCTGTAAAACCACCCTATTTTAACCACAACCACCATTTTCACCACCGAATTTTTCTCTCCTCGTGTCATTTTTTTCCACCACCCTTTCCGTCACAGGATTTTTTTCGAAGTACCTCTTTTCCGCACTAAGAGGTTCCCGTGATGGCGCCTAGACCCCGTCTAGACGAGTCCTTGACCTTCACACACTTTGAATATTAGAATTACGTAAGTAAGAGCACAATACAATACAACAAAAGGCTACGAGGGAGAAGGAGAACTTTTATTTCTTGAGAGCACTTTCAATACAAGGCTAAGTGTTTCCAGAATTCTCTGCCAAATGCTTACAACAAGTCCTCTATTTATAATACAATAGAGTGCCTACAGCCCAGCCACATAAGCAAGTAACCACCCACTAACATAGCTAACTACCCACTAACTTATCCATGATGTTGTGCTGCCACAAACGTGGGATAACTTCCCACTAACTTGCTGACTAACTCCTTAACTCGAGGAGAGTGGTTAGGGACGTGGGTGGTTACTCAACCGTCCACTCCTCTCGTACACTAAGTGATAGCCGCGAGTAACCGCTCGCCTAGTGACGTACAATTGTCTGCTACATTTGTCGCAACTGTCCAAAGCCACGACCATAACCGCCCATGGGTAACCGCTCCTGTGGAGTGGGAGTGTGCCCTCTCACACTCCTGATAACCGCTCCCCTTTTTAAGGAGACATGGGGCAACGTGGGTGGTTACTATAACCACCCACTACTCATGGTAACTTCCCTTAACCCCTCCTTGAAATAAGGAGTAACCACCCTTATTTCAAGGAACTAATCACTAGCACTTGGGCATACGTTGGTAACTGCCGCCAAGTCACCAATCCACGTCCTATAATAACTGACAGGCGTTATCATTGCGTGATAACTGCTCTCCGTGATCCCCGCGCTAGCCGTAGCTTTGGTAACCGCCACCAAGTCACCAATCTACTTAGTCTACCACTGCTGGGCGGTTACCAATGCATGGTAACTGTCTCCCATAATCCCACAACGTAGATATTAGTGTGACTGCCATGCTAAGAATCCCTTGACGCTGGTTTAGTGTATGAAACCATTAATACCGTGCATCGTGCCACCATACGAGACTTAACGAAACCATCTTCGGGTTCACTCGCCCGTTTCACTACGTGCACCCATCTCGGATCTTGTTCCATCTCTTAGGGCAATCGACCAGGACGTGCAAGGGTTAAGTATAACTCCTTAGTCGGTTACGACACTCGAGAGCTACACACCTTAACCGCCATTGCCTTGTCCAATGTCTAGCATTGCACCTAGACATAGTCGGATCTTAAACCAGTGCCGACAAAAGTGACGGTTACAAACCTCCCCCACTAAATGGAGGCTGACGTCCTCATCAGATTCAACTACTGAGGCAATTGTCGAGGGGGTTCCTCCCTCGCAAAAAATCCTCCTAAGTAGTCGTCACTTTCCTTACGGACTCGTTTTCTTCACAACGAGCCCCTTTGATCCCATGCCCCTCATGATCCTCAACTGATCAATGGCATTCGCAAACTTGCGGGCCTTGAATCTTAGCCACCTCGTGGCCCTTAATCACAAGCCAATGGGATCAACCATAACCTCCCCGCCATTATTTCCTTCAAAGTCGGCATAGGAATCTATGGCTTACTTCCCACATCAATGGAAGTAATCATCCGAGGTACCTCCCTTTCCACAGAGGAGGGGCATCTTCCCCTTTTCCAAAAGTCTCCCTTACCACGAGTCTCTTTTGGTGCGACTGATGACCTTTCCCCGTCATCCAGTCGCATGTTTGAGTGCTCATGTGCCCGGGAACCACATGCATGCCCTTTCCTCAAGACTTAGGTTAACCACCGTTAACCCGTGTCGCCAACAACCATCATTGTTAGGCTCGACACACCACATTCTGAGGCCAACCACCTCTTGGATTCGTCCACTCTCCTCACCCGAGAGTGTCCGACGGATCCCTTACCCTCTCTTAGGGTTTTTCCCCCAAATTATAAGTTTGAACCGGAATTGTAATTCGGTGAGGAGAGACAACTCTCACGCATGGAAGACCTCACACGGTTCTATCCATCGATTGTACTCCCCCAGAAGATCTCTTAAAATGAAAGTTTCACTAGACCAGGCCTCAGTCCATACGAGTAAATGTTAACGTTTACTTCGCTATGATACCGAGGTCCAATGCATCCCGATCGAGTTAGGGTACACTTGCTCCAGTTTCTCCGTGTGAGATTAGCCCCTCGCACTTTGCTGGCAGTAAGTAGGTTCTCCATCCTCAAACCTCGACGATGCTGCGGAGATGAACTCTCGCACGCCTACCAACAGTAGGCAAGTTTTTCATTCCATATCTTTCGGTCTCCGCCGAATAATCGAGATCAAATCTCCATAATCCTACAAACAGTAGGAATGTTCACCTTTGATCCTTCGAATTTCAACGAAGATCCAAGGTTAAACACTTCCGTTATCAAGTGGTAGATGTCTCGGATTGCATCGAAGCTACGAGATCGCATACTCGCAAGGGATCACCATTAGTGAATCCCTCCATTCTACCTTCACGGACCACGTTTATGTACTTGTCGGACCTTGGTTAATACACAAGTTCAATACTTATGATTTTGGGGTAACGACCATTGATTTTCATGCCTTGGCTTGACTACCATGACCCCATGTTCATGCTCCGCCCCAAGGAACTAGCGTAACCCATAACATATTTGCCGAGAGAATGGACTTTATCCATCTTTTCGGGATTCTTTTAGGTTAAAGCCATGAACAAGGTCAACAAGCACCGCATTTCACATCAAAGCGTTCCTTTAGAATTCATTGCATAGCCTTTTTGACAGAACCATGGGTCATCCCAACTTGCGTTGGTTCAGATGGGCCCAAATCTGGTTAGCGTTGAACTCGCGAGCTTGCGGCTCCAAGGCAATGAAAACAAGTATAACCAAGCCAACTTCCATAAACTCAAATACAGCAATTCATTGCAATACAAATATCAAAAACAAGGAACAAACCAACGTTTTTGACAACCAAAAAAACACACAAAACAAACCAACAACAATTTAAACAATCTATCGGGAGAGGGGGCTTCATCAAGCACGCCAACTGCCCGCCATCTAACGGTTGGAATGGACCGAATTGAACCTTCGATCGGGACATAGGGGTAGATCCTTCGTCTTCGTCGCTGTACTTACCCCCATAATAGTTTCCGGAGGAATCCGACTTTGTCCCAGGATCTCCACCTTCCGATTTGTCATCAGAAATGACGACCACCTCTATGGTCTTCTTCGGCCCTATAGACGCAATTGTTTCCTTCCTTGCTGCAACATCCTGCAATTCCGGAACTTCATCCCATGCTTTGAATTCGTCTCCAACAAGCCATCCCCCTAGACAGTGCATAACCGGCTTCTTCTCTAAGAGTCCGACTTTAGGAGACGTGTGACGAGGTGTTGGCAAGGGGGTTCCAACAAGATCCCCTAGTTCCTCAATTCTTGAACACCATCCGTTTAGGAGAGCCGACTATTTGTCGTCAATTTCGAACATACGACCATTGGCGATCATCATTCCAATCGCTCCATGGACCAGGTTGATTGATACCGAGGTTTTCCTGGTTGTTATACACAAAGGTTTTCAGACGGCTCAAGGTTTCCAACGGTTGGTCGGCATCAAAGATTGATCCGGCCAAATCGCTCAAGTATTCCATCGTTTTGGAAGAGGATAGAGTGAAGTTTTGCCCCGTCCATAGAGGGAGAGGTCGGGACTGATGAGGGAGAGTCGACATGCACAATACCTTTTCCGTGCCTCTTATGAGTTCTCATGTTGAAAATGCCTTAGATTCATTTTTCCGGCAGGTCGGACCAAATTGTCACAGGATTTTTTTCGAAGTACCTCTTTTCCACACTAAGAGGTTCCCGCGATGGCGCCTAGACCCCGTCTAGACCAGCCCTTGACCTTCACAGACTTTGAATATTAATTAGAATTACGTAACTAAGAGCACAATTTAATACAACATAAGGCTACGAGAGAGAAGGAGAACTTTGATTTCTTGAGAGCACTTTCAATACAACGCTAAGTGTTTCTAGAATTCTCTGCCAAATGCTTACAGCAAGTCCTCTATTTATAATACAACAGAGTGGCTACAGCCCAGCCACATAAGCAAGTAACCACCCACTAACATAGCTAACTACCCACTAACTTATCCATGATGTTGTGCTACCACAAACGTGGGATAACTTCCCACTAACTTGCTGACTGACTCCTTAACTCGAGGAGAGTGGTGAGGGACGTGGGTGGTTACTCAACCGTCCACTCCTCTCGTACACTAAGTGACCGCCGCGAGTAACCGCTCGCCTAGTGACGTATAATTGTCTGCTACATTTGTCGCAACTGTCCAAAGCCACGACCATAACCGCCCATGGGTAACCGCTCTTATGGAGTGGGAATGTGCCCTCTCACACTCCTGATAAGCGCTCCCCTTTTTAAGGAGACATGGGGCAACGTGGGTGGTTACTATAACCACCCACTACTCATGGTAACTTCCCTTAACCCCCCCTTGAAATAAGGAGTAACCACCCTTATTTCAAGGAACTAATCACCAGCACTTGGGCATACGTTGGTAACTGCCACCAAGTCACCAAGCCACGTCCTTTAATAACTAACGAGCGGTTATCATCGCGTGATAACCGCTCTCCGTGATCCCCGCGCTAGCCGTAGCTTTGATAACCGCCACCAAATCACCAATCTACTTAGTCTACCACTGTTGGGCGATTACTAATGCATGGTAACCGTCTCCCAAAATCCCACAACGTAAATATTAGTGTGACAGTCATGCTAAGGATCCTTTGATGCTGGTTTAGCGGATGAAACCATCAACACCATGCGTCGTGCCACCATACGAGACTTAACGGAACCATCCTCGGGTTCACTCGCATGTTTCACTATGTCACCCATCTCGGATCTTGTTCCATCTCTTAGGGCATTCGACCTGGACGCGCAAGGGTCAAGTATAACTCCTTAGTCGGTTACGACACTCGAGAGCTACACACCTTAACTGCCATTGCCTTGTCCAACGTCTAGCATTGCGCCTAGACATAGTCGGCTCGTAAAGAAGTACCGATAAAAGTGACGGTTACACTTTCCTATCTCTCCTCCAGACATCCAACATCATCCCTCTCTCCACCTCCTTCTTCTCAAAACACCCCGCCTCGCCCTTATGTTTTTGTTATGTTTCTGCCATTGTTGAGGATCTTTTCAATTTTTCGCCCTACCTTTTTTCTCATGTGAGAGCAATAATCGAATCATCTGCCAAAAACGAAAAGTATCTTTTTAAAGCAAACCTAAATCATAAGATTTAGGCAATTTAACAGCTTCAGCTTGCCTTAGGCAATGCAACAGGTCTTCTTCAACTCTCAATGAACGAATCGACATGTCATCCATGGAATGATCTGATTGTAAACTTTATCAAGAAAAAAAAAGTTCCCATCCATTGACTCTCGAATCTATACTTTGGAAATTAACATTTTATAGTTTAAACATCAATATTGACTAACTGATCATTTGAGTAAGGTAGTGAAGACGTCATTTTGATTGTTAAGTGAGAAAGAATGTGAATTGACATGTCCAACTTTTTCTAGTTGTTTAAGTGATGCTTCAATTAATTTCTACATATAACAAAAACTGAATGCTTCAATTTGCTAATACATAATTTCTGTAGATTTTCATCTAATCTTGTCAATCTTCATCACCAAAAAAATGGGGTGGCAGGGGAGTGGCGCGGGGGGTCAAGGTGGTAGGAGAGGCTGAGATGGGGTGGGTTACACGGAATAAAGGAGGGAGGAGAGAGAAAGAGGGGGGTTTAGGGTAGTGGTGTGTCAGAAACAGATCTTACCGCTGGGGCAAACTGATTCTTACCTGACTTGAACCTAGTTTGACATGTGAGTGTCAATTCCCAGAGCTGATCGAAACCTAGAGGTGATCATGGGCCGGGTTCGGGCCAGGTTCGGGCCGGGCCGCGGCCAAAAAAATTTGCCCAATGGTCGGGCCGAGCCTAAATTGCGGGCCGAATTTTTGTGTCCAAAGCCCGCTATTTCGGGCCTAAATTAGCGGGCATTTGCGGGCCAAAACGGGTCGGGCCAAAAAATAGACTAAAAAGTCGTCTTTGGCTTGCCCAAAGCCCGCCAAAGCAAAACCCGGCCCAAAAACGGGCCGGGCCGGGCCAAAATGATCACCTCTATCGAAACCTAACCTGGGATTACCCAAACCTGACCAGCACCTGGCAAGATTATATGCTCACCTGACCAAACAGACCTGCATTCAAATTCGAATCCGACTGTACTCAACCAGATATTACTAAAATTCAATTATTTATATATCTACAAAATCATCTAAATATATTAATTAACAAAACTTCTTACATTTCATAATTAATTAAATAAATAAATTAAATTACATTTAATTTAAGGGTTAAACTTTGAATATCATGTACTTGTTTATATTTTATTTTAATTACCCAATGTCCCCATTATAATATTAAAAAGTATCTGGTTAAACCTTATACTCCAAATTTATCATCCCATTTTAATATTCTACCAAAATTTTCCCATTTTTCCTACCAAAATTTCTATCATTTTTTCTACTAAATATTCCCCAAATTATCCCATTTTAATATTCTACCAAATAATATCTCAAATTCTCGTAACCCTATACTAAACAAACAACATATGAGCTCCTAATCAGATATGAAATTCATTCGTTCCCTTATAACTATTTATAAGTTGGTACAATTTATTATTATATTATTTAATAACATGATATTTTATACATTTATAAAAACTAAGTATTATATAATTGACATAATATGAAAGAGAGGCAAGTGATTTTATTTCACTCTTGTATTAATGACAAGCAAATACTAAACCTATTGGACTTATCACTATCAAATTAAAATCAAACCAAAATACCAAAATAATTACTTGAATTAACCATAAATTTTACTTAAATTAACCAGCAAATATCACTTGAATTAAATAACTAAATATCAAAATTACATAAATATAATGATAAAAAACCAACGAAAATAACATCACAAAAATTACAAATAAATTAACATGAAATACAAAAGAAATCTGAATATTAATATAGAAATTAACAACTAAATTACAATAAAAAACAAAAAATAGAAAATAACAAAAATACACACCAAATACAACACCTACAATGACCACAAAAACCAACGGTAACAAAGAAAAGCAGCAAGGGAAGCTGGCGGCATGAGATGAAGTCAAGATTTGCGTGCTTCATATTCAACGGTGAATTAGTGATTTTCGTTTCCAGATTTGAAGTGAGCGGAGTGACTGAGTGACGAGGAGTGAGAGAGGGAGAAGAGTAAGATTAAAGTGAGAGAGGGAAAGAATGAAGATCGGCGAGATGATGGGAGGATGAAGAACGATCGGCGAGAAAACTAAATCCGAAGCCATTAATGTCGAACGAACGAACGATAAGCTTGAATGTTTGCGTAAGAGAGAGAAGAAAATATGTCGCGTGCGACATCGCGAAGCTTGAACGTCGGTGGTGAAGAGAGGTGCGTGAGAGAGAAAGTTGAAGGAGATCTACCATGAGAGGGGGGGAGGAGTAGGAATCAGGTTAAGGGAGGAAATATCAAAGAGGGAGGAGTGAGAGTGAGGGAGGCGCTTATACTTAGGGTTTTGTTAGCTATATTGCTGCATGGGGCTTTTTAATAATTTGGGCATTTTATTGTTGTTGTTGTTGTGGTACGGTGGTGGTGGTGGTGGTGAAAGAGGAGAAGACAAGAGAGATGGAAGAGGATTGAGGATGATGAAGAGGGGGGCTATTACTGAGGAATGAGTATGGGAAGGAATGGGGAGGGTTTAGGGTTAGAAAGGGGTTTAATTTTATACGGTAAACGACACGTATCAAATTTTGGCGCCGTTGTCGGGGAGATTATTCTTTTTAAATCCTAACATGTTAAAGTTTAACTTAGTGTTATTTGCATTTTTTTGTATAGCTGCTTTTTAGATTTTATTCATTTTTGTTATCTCTGAGTTATGCACTATACAATTTCACTTCTAAATGTATTTACAAAACAATGCTTAGTTATAGTGTTCTAGCAGTTCTATGATTAAATCTGTGTTCTTAGTTGTACTATTTTTTTTGTTTTGTCAATGTGCTTTAAAAGCTTTTGAATATGGTATTAAAGCATAACAATTATAGTTAGAACTCTTCAATGCTTATCATCCTACAGGTTAGACGTTTTATTGCAATAGTAGTCTATCTGCTAACTTATAATATGACTATGTTCACACAACAGCTGATGGACAATAATTTATCGCTCGCCTATATCAGTACAGTTGTTAATGTTATTGAGTTTTGCTGCTGTCCTGGTTGCACGTTCAGTGGGATACATGCTTTTAACTTATCTTACCTTCATTGCACAAGTCACTTAGTAATAATCTGATTAGGTAGATCTTACATGTGAGTTTTAATGTTCTTTATTTGTGTTAATACTTAATCTATTTAGAGATAGGCTTTTCAATGTGTTAGATGGGTTATAATAAGTTTGTTGCTTGTTTCTTGGCCAATTTTTTGCAAGCTATGCTCTTATTTGCACTTAGTCTAATAATTGATAGTTGACATAAGTATATAGCATGTTTGTCAGCAGAATTTTTGCGTCAGGTGTGCTTGTCTCATTTCTAGAACATCTACAACAGTGGATTAAAATTGGTGCATGAGTTTGGATACTACCACCAAACTTCAGCGGATAAACCAGTTCATTGAAACTCTAAACGAAGCTAGCCAAGAGAAATTACTTTATATCTTTCAAGACAGACCACGTGAAGACTCAGAGATGGGTGATGAAAGAACCTTGAAGGAATTAGGAGCTCCTAAGCTAGATGATGAACCTCTCTGCATTGTTTTTCCAACCTTGGAAAGACCTTTGAAGCTGAACTCAGGTTTTCTTAATCTCCTTCCCAAATTTTATGGGAACGCAGGTGAGGATCCTCATAGACATTTAAAAGAATTTATAGTTGTTTGTTCAACCATGAAACCTGAAGGAATTGAACAAAATCAAGTAAGATTGCATGCTTTCCCAATTTCCCTACATGATTTAGCTAAAGATTGGTTGTATACTATGTCTTCTGGTTCCATTACGACTTGGGATGCCTTACAAAAAGCTTTTCTGGAAAAATTCTTTCCCGCAAGTCGTATTGGATCCATAAGAAAGGAAATATGTGGAATTAGACAACACAATTCAGAATCACTTTATGAATACTGGGAACGTTTTAAAAAATTATGTGCTTCCTGTCCACAACATCAAATAACTGATCAACTGTTAATTCAATATTTTTATGAAGGATTGTTGCCTAACGATAGGGGTATGATTGATGCTGCTAGTGGTGGCGCATTAGTAGACAAGACACCAACTCAGGCTAGGAATTTAATTGCTAACATGGCCCAAAACACTCAACAACATAGCACTAGAAATGATGTTAAAAGGGTAAATGAAATTGACTTCAGTGGTGTTAAATCTCAATTGCAAGAAAATGCTCAACAAATTGCTACTTTGACTACTTTAGTGTCTAAAATTGTTATTGGTAATGAGTCTAAAGCTAGAGTATGTGGTTTATGTTCTGAGTTTTCTCACGCAACTGATGCTTGTCCTACTTTAAAAACTGAAGATGTTAATGCTTTAGGAGGTTTTTCTAATCAAAAAAAAATATGATCCTTATTCACAGACTTATAATGAAGGTTGGAAAGATCACCCAAATCTTAGGTATGGACCTAGACCACAGTTTTCACAAACTAATCAACCTAGGCAATTTGGTGTACAAAACCCTCCACCCCAATCTTCTGGCTCATCTTTAGAAGACATCATGAAGCAACTTGCAACTCAAATAGGCCAAGTACATAACCAAAATATCGAGTACCAAAAGAAAACTGATTCGCATCTTCACCACCTTGATACACAAATTGGCCAGATTTGTACTTCTTTAAGTAATATAGAAAGTCAGGTCACAGGAAAACTACCATCTCAACCTTTGCCGAATCCAAATAAACAAGTAAATGCAGTGACAATCAATAGAAAAGCAACCAAGGGGCAACCTTTAACACCTATTAATGAACATGAATTTGCTATTAATCTAAGTGGGGAAATGCAAGAAAACAGAATTCCATTATTAGATGCAATAAAAGCGGTTCCCAAATATAGCAAGTTATTCAATGAATATTTCACTAATTCAAAAATAAATGAGAGTCATCAAGTCTGTTTGACACCCATTCTTCTACCACCCCCAAAGTGTGAGGATCCTGGATCATTCTCGATTCCTTGTAGGATAGGTGAGCATATATTTCTCCAGTGTATGCTAGATTTAGGTTCTGCAGTTAATATTATGCCAGCTTCCTTTTATGATGAGTGTAAGATGGGACCATTAAAAACATCTAATGGGGTACTTACTATGGCTGATGGTAGTAACGTTAACACAATTGGATTGCTTGACAATGTTCTTATTCAGATTAGACACATGTTCTTCCTAGTTGATTTTGTTGTTCTTGATACAAAGCATGAGTCTGAAATATTGCTAGGCCGACCATTCCTAAAAACTGCAAGGGCATTGATTGATGTCGCTAACGAGTATGTTATTCTTGAGAGCAATGGGGAGCGAATGCAGTTGAACATATTTGAGGAACATAATTTCAATATAGAGGCAAATGCTACTGATTATGCTACTTATTGTCTTGCACAAGTTGGAGAAGCAAATTTGGAGATTTTATTAGATCAGATGGCCAGCACTTTAGGCCTCGGACAATTGTTCCACACTACTCTAAATGAGAGTAGTCTGCATGAATGAAGAGTATCTTACGTCGAGCCAACGACATAAACTAAAGGCGCTACTTAGGAGGCAACCCAAGATTCATTCTCTTTCCTTTCGAAGTCTTTCTTTTTATTTTTTTTTTATTTTTTTATTTTAATGTATTCTTTTTTTTTTTGGCAGATGGCTTGACATGAGAATAACAGCACTATACAACAGCATGGCTGAGAATTTGATGCTTTCTTTGAATAGATATTACACATAACCAGCTAAGTTCTCTCCTTCTTTACTTCAATTATTTTTTTTTTTTTCATTGAGGACAATGCAAATTCTAAGTGTGGGGGGAGATAAATGGTGACAAATTTCACTTTGGAGCTGGACATGTGGTAAATTGGCAAAATCATAGGCTGGGTTGTGGCGTGTGTTGCCATTATATGATGTATAATTTTATAGGCTAAATACAGGTTCTGGTATCCATGACTTTAAATTGAAAAAAATTGGGATATGTTTTGTTTTAGGGGAAGTGCTGACAAATTTTCTGTAGATATTTTATTTTATTAAGTACTATAAAACAAAAAAGAAGAAGAAATTGTGCTTTTGCTTACATTAGTCATAGAACTTTAGTTGCATTTAATTTAGGATTTCCACCTCTTAACTTCCTAAGGAATGTCGATTAGTAAGTTAATAAGAAACTCTAATCTAACTTGTGTTTGAAATAAATAAAAACTTTTTTTCGAAATAAAAGATTTTGGGAATGTTATATAATTGGAAACGGATAATCGAACTTGAGAGATTTATAATACAATTGGAAAAAAAAAATTTATCTTGCTTCTCTTAAATAACTGGCTAGATAAGTAGACCAAACCTTGTGAGCTTCTGAGCCTATTAGACTGACACATCTGCATCAGTCTCATTATTTTCTTTCTTGTGTGATAGTTCCTCAATGAAGTGTGGCTCTTGAACTTGACTTGGTACTCTTTGAGACTTTTGTGACAAATGCTATGAAGAAATGATTTAGGCGTCCTTTTCATTTTTTTCCTTAGCCTCAGAGATTTTATTTCATATAATATTTCCTTTGTTTAGCCCTTTTGAGCCTTAAATCCCGTTTTTATTTGCTAACCATACATTACAAACTTGCGGCCTCCTACAGATTATACCCATGCTTGGCTAAGGGGAGCTATTATCTAGAGTTTGTATTGTAAGATTGTGTTATGGTAGAGATATATTGTTGAAAGAAAAAAGAGAAAACAAGAGTTAAAAAAAATTATTATTATTATTGAAAAATATCAAAGAAAATAAATGTTTGAAAGTCGTAGAACGATAAAAATGCTATGAAATATCCATATAAGTATTATAATGGCATTACATGTGAAGGATATGGTGAATAATATGAAAAGAAAAAAAAAGTGGAGTTTTTGTGAGTGGAACATCATAAGTTATGTACTTTTTGCTCCCTTTAGCTCGGCTTATAATTATTCCTAAATATTATTCCTACCCTTTAGCCTTGGCCACGTTACAACCTTATGAAAGACCTTTTGATCTTTATGCATTATGTCACTTCAAAGTGGAGAATTGAGACGATAGTCAAGTTTAAAGAAATATACTTCATTTTGAGTCGACTCGGTTATAGGTTTGAGTGAATATTATTTAACCCCAGACACATGAGAGTTGAGTGTTTTATTTCTACCTGTGAGGGTCTATTTATCGAACTTGATACGCATACATTTGTGGATTCATGCTGGAAATTTTTGAGTTGCAAAAGATAACAATTAGTTCATGAAGTATTATGAGATTTGATAGTTCGATTGTTTAAACACAAGAGTATGACATCTCCATTAACATTTTCTCAACGTTTTTCTGACTAACTTTAAAATGTTTTAGTTTCTTGTAGTGTGCTTATCTAATTTCGTTATTTCCGACAAAGAAAATTGAGGTGGTATATTAGGTCTTGCATTTAGTTTCTGTCATTAGAATATCCATGTTTGCTAGTTGGTTTGGGAAACTATGTTAATAAGGCTTTGTGGGTATGCCATCTGAAAATCCTCACGAGACCTTACTCGTCCACTAGGGTAGCCTAGGGGTTTAAAGGGCTTGTGCACATGCTAAGTGCAATCGTGACTCCTACGACAGTGAGTTAAGTTTATTGCTTTCCTAGTATAGTTTTACTTTTATTTTAGTAGTATTTTGATCGAGGGCGATCAAAAGCTAAGCATGGGGGAATTTGATAAGCGCATATATTTCTATATTTTTGTCCCCTAAAATTAGTCTTATAGCTGTCTTCTATGTGTTATTTTATAATATTTATTGACTTTTATTAATAAGTGACGTATTTATGTCCATATTATATTTTATTGAATAATTAGCTTAAATAGTGTGTTATTTTATTATAGGTATTTTACAAGTTCAATTTGCTAAAGGAAGACAACAAGACTAAAAGAAAGAAGAGAAGAAAAAAAATAATAAAAGTGAGCCCAAGCTCACGTGAGTTTTGTTATGTAAAAGAAAGAAAACAAAAGGGCCAAGTCTACCTTTCTTCATCCTTCCTCAACTTGGTATACAGAACAACAGAAAGGAAAGATGTTTCTGCTTTCCTAATTCCACGCAGAAACATCAAGAGGGATATGATTTTATCTCCTCAAATTTTCAAGATACGATTGTTTATCAGATTTTCAGTTAAGAGATTTTATCTTTTTGATTCTATCTTCTACACAACTAGATATAAATTCACCATCTTTTGGAAAGGAAAAGCACGCACACATACAAGGGAGTTCGTGAGAGTGAACAAAATAATAGGGTTCGTCCAAGATCGACAAGTTGATAGGAATTGAAGAATTATTGCGTTCGGAAGCAAATTGAGGGTAGCAGCTACATCAATTCGGGTCTACAGTCATGAGTTTTCTCTCTTCTGTTTTCAATTAGTTGTTCTTGTGATTGAACTGGATTTTATCTGAATTTATTCATGTTTTCAGTTTCTTATATTTCTATTATTTGAGTCTAATTGGTTAACGCTGAGTTGATTGAATTTAATTATTTAATTTCGTATTTATACAATTCATACTATTGTTGGTTGGTTATGAAATTTGATATCTTTACTTGTAATTGGACGCAATTAGTTGTTTAGATACTCAAATTATGCTATATGACTATTAGGCGCGGCGTTTAATAGTTGGGTAGGGAGGACGACTTGAGATTAATAAGAGTGAGCAGCTCATCTTAATATTCTTAAGTGTATGAATTGTGCTAATAAAACAAGTTTATTAGGGTTGGATTTGTCTTAGCAAGATTCTAGATTTTTAGTGAGTAAGACAAGAATTGATCGCGGCGATAATTCACCAATCTAAGTGCTAAGTTAACTATTAAAGTGGTCTCAATTATAAAGGTTAAGAAGCTAAATTACGACTAAACATTCTATGATCGAATCAGGAATTTAATAGAGTTTGTGTGTCGTCACTTGTACGTAATTATTAGTTTAGTAGTAGTTTTAATTTTAATTAATCTAAGTAGTTGGTTACAACCGAAATCCCCCTAATCGTATATATGTGAATAGTGTAAATTCGTATATAATATATATTTTTGTCACTTAGTTGAATATTTGAGTTTAGGAATTATAATAATCTTCTCGTGGGATCGACCCTTTCTTACCCTTTTACTAGTTATAAATATTTTTGAAGGTTTAAGTTAGGTTTTTAATTTTATACGGTAAACGACACGTATCAAATGGTCTTTCCCTCAAACAAAAAAAAGCCTAAACTACTAATAAACTAGTATTGTATTTTGATATTATTATGATTTGAGTATTCTAATTTCTAGGTCTAATATTATTAGAAATTAGTAGTATTACTAGAAATTAATAGAAATTAGAAACTTTTGAAATTAAATTAGTATTATTCATTTTTAAGAAATTATTTTTCTAAATTTATAATTTAAAAATATGTGAATATGTTA
This sequence comes from Beta vulgaris subsp. vulgaris, assembly GCF_026745355.1. Taxonomy (NCBI): domain Eukaryota; kingdom Viridiplantae; phylum Streptophyta; class Magnoliopsida; order Caryophyllales; family Amaranthaceae; genus Beta; species Beta vulgaris. The sequence goes on from NC_079209.1 coordinate 18,543,146, forward strand.
TCCGTGGTGATTAGGGATTAATTTAATACTAACATGTAAGACGTAACGCAGTAACAGTTAGTCGATTATTTTCGATGGCCCGATACTATGATTTAGGACTTAATGTCTTAATAATTTATTTACAATTTGACTTATGTCTTATTGTTGATACTTGTTATTGTGTTAACTTTGTAATATCACTAATATGTTATTACTTTATCAATTATCAATTAATTAGTATTTTTGTACTTAGTAACAATTAACAAGTTAGTGAATTACTGAGTTAATCGATCTAATTGAGTAATGACTAAGTTCTAAGTTACTAGCTATATGGTTGTTAACGGGTTATTAATGTAGTAAGTACTTATTAACTTATTGGCTTATGGTAGATTAACCTTGTTAACAATTAAATCTGATTTTGATTTAAGAAGTTAGAATTTTATAAAGAATAAAAAAAGGTTGGGATTTTAGTAAGATAAAGTTGTAGCCAAATGTTCACCTAAATTGATTTGACTTAATCGTTTGATGATTGATCACTAGTGACTTTACATATATTGTTCAATTATATACTCTGTTCGAGTAACACATAAATGCAATAAGTCATTAGCCAATAATCTAAGTCTTAGTGTAGTAACTTTACTCGTTTATATAAATTGTTGTTATGTTTATTATTATTGTAGAACATATGAACCCTTACTTGTTATAATAATTTAGTCCTCATATGAATCATAGTTATAAACATATGATTCTCATTTGTTATAGTGTTATAACATATCAAGAGTCATTATACTAATTTATAATCAATATAATATTAGAATGGTTTTATAATGATTTGAATACCAAATTTATACTAAAATGATTAAACACATTGATAAAATTGTTTGTTTATACTTTATCATATATAGTCACGACATAATGCATATATATCGTGTTATGTTTGTTATTGTTATTGCTATTATTAACATTGTTGCTACTATATTACTATTAGTATTTATATATATTGTTATTGTTATTGCTATTATTAACATTATTGCTACTATATTACTATTAGTATTTATATTGCTATTGTTAATAATCATGTTCTTATTTCTATTACTATTGTTAGCATTGTTACAATTATTATTATTATTATTATTATTATTATTATTATTATTATTATTATTATTATTATTATTATTATTATTATTATTATTATTAACATCATCGCTTTATGCTTATTATTTTCATTATTCTCATTATTATCATAGCTATTTACAGACTTATATATCAATCATAATGCTTATAATAATACATCATTTCAATAAATATTGGAACTGATCGTCTACTCGTTATTATAATCGTTGGTTATAATATATAATATTAGAACATGAAGCGTGGTTTTACTCCTTTACTCATTAGAGTGATTTTACATAGTTGAGTAGTCGAAATAAGAGTTGACTAAGAGAATACACTAAACATCACGATAACAATATATAATTTTTTTTATTAGTTTTTTGTTATCATCCATATATTTATCGCACAGACACACATATGTATATATATGTGCATCTTAATACTTTTAATAATATGATTCGTTTACAAAATCCATAACAAAATCAGAATGATCCAACCAAGACTTAGCCGAAGTTGGATTGACGTTCAATAGCGAATCGACCTAATGTTTCACAATGATCAAACCAAAGTCATTAGTAATTCAACCTGAGTACACTTGACTTTACCCAAGCATACAGGAAGTCCAAATACGACCGGCGCAAACCCGGTTAAAAAATGTCCACGAGCAATCATACTCAGGAATGGATCGACTTGTAAATGTAGCGCTCAGACCTGTCCAGCACCCGGCAATTCCATGATTCAAATATGATCGACCCCATTGAACAAAACCTGACCAATCACGACCTGATCCACTAACTGTCAGAATCCTGACTTGCTCGGATATGACCTGGTTTGCCGTGGGTATACCCAAAATCTGTTTGAGAACCTGTTTTGACACCACTAGTTTGGGGTATGGCAGATGGATTAAGACCAGTTAAAGAATTTTTTTACAAAAAATTACCAGTTACATTGGTGACAAGTCAACTGTGACCGTTTTTATAGAACTTATGTCAAAGTTGGGATCACTGCAGAAAAATTGAAAGTTGGGACTGAAAATGACAAAGCGTCCAAAGTTGGGACTGAAAATGACGAAGCGTCCAAAGTTGGGACTGTTGCTAACTTTCCTTTCTTTCAAACCCCAGTTCTTAAACTTTAAATGCTTTTTTGCATAAGTTTATGGAATTGTTTTTAATGTGAGATCTTTGATTTTTATAATGTGCATTTTTATAAATTTTAACTTACATAATTTTCTTTCATAAGCGAAAACATATATTATCCTTTAAAAGGTTCGTTAATGTTCAATAATAGACAAATGAAGATATTAATAATCAAATTAAGGTTAATCTTGGAAACCCTGCAAAAGCAAAATCGTAATGGGCAAAAGAAAATATTTGAGAGAGTAAAAAAGATAATTACGCAAAACATTTTATTACACTAGTGGTTTTGTTAAATTGGATTATCTAGGAAAACTATTATTGAGGAAATGTCTTGTATATTATAAAAAATACAATTTTAGTTGCATTACAAGTGTTAATCCTACATTTGAAAGAAATTACAATATTTTCACCAAACAAAAATTTAGTCTAAAAACTGAGAGTTTCTCTATCTATTTATGGATAAAACAAGGCAGAGATCCGCAAACAATGACATCTCCCAAGTTTATAGTAGCGCAATCAACCAACAATGAGTTAAAGAGTACACCACTAGTCCTAAAAAGAAGCAGCATATTCCACCTGAGAGTTTCATCTCACTTTCCTTGAGCCTAGCTTGTCCATTATTTCTTTACTTGAAATTCAAAAGAAACTCAACGAAAACTACTCCTTCCCTTCATCCCCATATTGTTGGAAACATTTAATTAGCGAGAAAGAGAGCGAGAGGATGGCGTCGAGTGACGAAAAGCCAGGACCGATGCCGCCAGGGCGGAAAGATGGGACGACGCCGGGGAAGGCATTAACCGTGGGGCAGCAAGTACTAGACAAAGGGGCGAAGTTGATGCAGTCGTTGAAGCCTATCAACCAAATTAGCCAGCATGTTAATACGTTCGCGCTTTACAGCCATGACATGTCTCGACAAATTGAGACTCATCACTTCGTTTCGAGAATTAATCAGGATTTTTGCCAGTGTGCTGTTTATGACTCTGATCTTCCTTCTGCTCGTCTCATTGGTTTGTTCTCTTGGCTCCTCTCTCCTCATCTGCATGGATTCAAAGATCCTTCATTCCTTTGTTACCTCTTTAACTAAACGTTACATCTGTATTATTATATCTCTATTATATTTGGGAAGGGGAGGAAGATGGTGTCCCCATTTAAAAATACAGAATTATCCTTAATGATATAAACGAATAAAAAAAATACAAAAGAAAATAATTTAAGAATCATTTTCCATTTCAGCTTTGCATTTTAAGTAGATATAAGACATTATTTTAAATTAATGAACGCATTGCGTGTATATAAGACTAGTAAAACCAAGGTGTAAGCTACGGTATCCCCTTATGAAAAGACTTATATAAGCTAATTTACAACATTAAAAAAAATTATTCCAAAATTATATGTTTAGTAACCCCCAAATAAATAATAGTGGGTTAAGTACCCCTTTGGAAATGTTGTAAGTAAACCTCAAATTATATGAGAAGTAAATTCGTCGATTAAAATGTAATAAATCACCCCTGAACTAAAAAAATGTACTGAATAATACATTAATGCCCTAAGTAACAGACTAACAGGATGGTATAATATGCTAAGTAACCCTCAATAAAAAACAGTATGGTAACTTCTTAATAACACACATGATAAATTACGCCTAAATATTAATAACCGGGTACGTGTTTCACCATCAATTAATGGTCAAATGTGTCACATAGATGACGATGTGTTAGTAATTAAGAACCAATAGTTATCTTTAATTTTATGTCAACATTATTTTGCCCAAATATATAGTATTTATCTATATATATTTAAAAATCAAAGCAAAAAAATGCCATACTGTGACATGTATTCCCCTCTCCCATACAATCAAATGAGACATTAAAAAATTAAAATGTGTGTTTCACGATTTGAACTCATGACCTCTCATTTGAGATATTAATACACTAATCAACTACTTTACAATCTCATGTTGGTCTTATGAGAAAAAATAATCGTTCAAAAACAAGATAATATTTTTATATTTAAAACAATTAAATACAAATGTATATAGCTATACTCATTAAACTAATTATAATGGTACCATCTTCTATCTCTCAATATTCTTATATTAAATTGAGAAAACTCTTCAAATTTTTATAACCTCCGTTGTTAACACTATTGCACCATTGAATTATCGGTTATATTCTTACACATTAACCTAAATTTCAAAAATAAGATTGTATTATGTTACTTTTAAGTAATTATATGTACTCTCTTGAAGTCGCGGGTTATATTGATGAACAATTCATATTATAATTTACTAAGTAGAATATCTAATAGGCACTTAAAGATCATTTCCTGAGCGCCATCAATACCTACAACTATTTTTTGTACTTCTCTCAAGTAATTGATTTAAGACTTCAAATGCACATTGGTAAACAATCCAGGATGTATCGTCCAGGACAAGAACTAGTTTATACTAATATATTAAAAGGTGTTCCTAAGAAAGTATATGTTGTCATGTGCAACCCACAATTCATTAGAAACATGACATGTCATATACTTAACAAGGAATATATACAACAAACATTTGTATAGTAAGAGTCTGACCATGACATGTCATGTTATGTCATGTGCGTTGTAAAGTAAAAGTCTGACCATCTCAACCAACAATTAGATGTATTATTTACTCCACATAATTATATATATAGCTTGAAATATTAAAATATATAACAAAATGATTTGGAATAAATATAAACTCAAAATTTAGAAGTATTAGTCAAAGTGAAAACTTGGGATCACCCGAGCTACACACTAGTTAGTGTAGAGAAAAAGACGTAAAGGTGCTAGTGTAGTCGCCTTTTCCATGTCATCCTAGAAATATACTAACCTTTGTTTCTAAATAAATGCAACAATTTGACTTTCACACCTGCCAACATACAACTTTAACTATTAATATCTCTAATTATATATTTATAAAAGTTATAAAAAGTTGATATTATGAAATATCTATTTAAACAAATCCAACAATATTATATATAATCTTTTTACTTTTATATATATGTACAAAAATACAATTAAACTAAGATATATAAATAATGTAAAAGCAAATGAGACTCCACTAGCCACTTTACTTACTAATTCAAGGTTAGGCTCATGTAATTTACATAGACAAAATAAGCTAAACTTCATCGAACTTAAAGCCTCATAGATGAATCACCAAAACTTATTCATTGAACTTCTATTTTAGTGATTATTTAAATCTAACAATTATCCACTTTAACAGGAATTGAGTATATAATATCTGACAAAATATTTGAGTCACTCCCACCAGATGAGCAAAAATTGTGGCATTCCCACATATACGCGGTACGTGTTTCAAAGTGTGCTATTTGATCATCATTGGCAGGTTTTGTACAATCATATAGAAGTATACAACAAAGTAATAATAACAAATACTCCATTTGTTCTTCAATAAAAATGTTCATTTCTTTTAGTACAAGTATTAAGAAAAAATCACGTGTAAATTTTTAGTTGTATTAAATTATAATTAAATATAGAAGTTGGTATATTTTTCATGAATTATTTATTAATGAGAGAGATTGTGGACCATATGAGAAAGTGGGTGATAATATAAAAGTTGAAAGCAAAAAAATATTTTAATTGGTGGACCCATACCAAATAAGAAAATGGAAAATCTATTTATGATAAACATAAAAGGAAAAGTGAGCACTCTATTTAGGACGGATGGAGTAGTGTTTAATCAGGAAATCATAAGGTGGGGAATGAAGGTAATAAAGAGTAAACTATCTATTTTTTTAATCTTTATTATATAGCCAAAGAGGGAGGTAACAATGGCCCCTCTTGGCAAGACTTATATATCCTTCTCAAAAAAAATAATAAATAAGAGATTTTCTTAATTCTTTCCTCATTTACCAGTTTTTTTTAAGAGGTAAGAAAAACAACTTTAGGTGCCCCTTCTCTCGAGGGAAATACCTAAAGCGTCGAATAGAAGAATTGGAGAAAATGAAGAGTGTACAGTATCAATAATCTCAAAAGTAGAGGAAACTAAGAGTCCCACATTGACAATCCAGTCAGTTGCTCGATTAGCCTCACGATAGACATGCCTAACTCGGATGAATCTGTACTGATTCATGAGCACTGGCGAGGCTGCAATGATATTTGCAATTTTCCATGGGACAGACCAACCATTATTGATTGCGTTATTTACGTGCAAGTTCTCCCCTTCAATAATCAGGTCTTGAATACCCAGTGATGTGGCAAGTACCATACCATGATGAAGAGTTGTAGCTTCTGCTATGAGCATTAAGGAGTGACCCATATTGAAAGCTTGAGCTTTGAAAAGAGTACCCTGGTGATTTCTAATGATGACGCCCGCTGCTACTGCTGAGCCACGAACTGAACCGTCAAATTTTAGTTTGAAAGTGGCTGGAGGAGGAGGCTCCCAGGCGACGTTTATAGTCCGGGAGGAAGGGGGAGTGGCACTGGGGAAAGCTCCTGAGGTAGAAGAACCTTTGGCATGACATAGGTTGACATCTAAGCGGGTTGTCCATTACACAACAGGTGTTGTTGAGCCAAGATCTTTTTTCCAAATGTGGGAGTCAGAAGGTTAGGAGTCATGTTGGAGTAACTAGCCAGAGGGGCGATGACTCACCATAGGCAGGACTTAGGAGTCATGTTGAAGTAACTAGCCAGAGGGGCTTCCTTGGAATTCGGGATTTTATTTTTAGAGTACTAGGGCTGATTTGTGGTAGTTAAGTTAATCAATTGTCCTGACATAGTACAAAAGTCATCGACAATAATTTTGAGCTTATTACATGCCGAAGAGGTGGCCTTGCAAAAAACTAGACTATCATCAGCAAACATAAGGCAGGGAATGGTAGAACCTCTAGGGAAAATTTTGAACCCGACGCCGGATTTGGGAATAGCGATTTCTAACGTTAGCTTTTTGATGAGCACATCCATACAGAGAGTGAACAAATAGGGGGAAAGAAGGTCCCCCTGGCGAAGACCTTGGGATGGTTTGAACCAGTCAGTAGTGTGACGTACCATTAACCTTTATCGAGTAGGAGACAGTTGTGACGCATTGTTGGATCCATCCAATTCATTGTGCGGGGAAGCCCAATTGAGCTGATACTTGTCATAAGGAGTCCCATTCTATACGATCGTAAGCCTTTTCCATATCCAGTTTTAAAGCACACCAACCTGTTTTATTATTGAATTTTTGGAAGTTGTTGAGTATTTCTTGTACAATTAGAATATTATCGTGAATAGATTGGTCGGGGGTAAGAGCATTTTGAAGTGGACTAATGTTAGTTTCTAGGATTGGCGTTAGTCTGGAAACAAGTAACTTGGAGATAGCTTTATAGAGCGAATTAACTAGGCTGATGGGCCTAAAGTGATTAGGCGTTTCAGGCGTAGGGATCATGGGGGTAAGAGCAATAATCGTATGATTAAGAGAGGGGGGTAGCCGGCCATGATGCAAGAAACTTTTGATGGTAAGACAAATGTCTTCGCCAATAATTGGCCAGTAGGCTTGGAAAAACTTTGGGCCATACCCATCGGAGCCTGGGGCTTTATGTGGTTTCATGATATCAAAGAATCCATCCTTGATTTCGAAATCATATGCCGGGAAAAGGAGGTAGGTTGCATCCTCCTGGGAGATAATTGGTTGAATAAAGTCAAGATTTATAGCTCTGGAGGCCGGACTGACTAGATGACGAGAATCGTTCTTCGAAAGAGGTAAGAAGTAGATTTTGAACGCCTTTCGGAGTATCAATCCATTGATCTAAGGGATATTTTAAGCGATAAATCCAAGTATTTATAGTTCGTTTCTTTAGTTTATTATGCAAAAATCTTGAAATTCTATCCCCCCTGAGACAACCAACGTTTTCTACTAAATTTGCCCTAAGTCGCTTGCCCAAATAGAAGTAGCTTTTCGCGTTGAAAAGTGAGCCTTTGAATATGGTCGACCAAATAAGGATTAAAAGGTTGATTCCAGAGATGTGTTTCAAGTTCTGTGGTTTTATAGCAATTCTGCGTGAGTTTGTTTTGATTGTGATTATAATTTCGATTTGCCCAACCTTTAAGCATGGTCTTTGTTTGAGTTAAGCGGTGTTGTACATGAAAGAACCTTGAACCGTGTATTAAGTGGCCCTAGGTTTTTGCTACAATGTGATGAGACTGAGCATCGAGCACCCAAGCATTATGGAAATGGAACGATTTTTGAGGAGTCAAATCAAACACTTTTTCAAGAACATTATCAACTATGTTTGGGATTACAAACATGCATAAGAATTCATACGCACTACACCTTTCTTTTTCTACCTACTCTAACATGATCCAAGGAAGGACAGTTATGGTTCATAAACCTAGTGAACAATCCTAGATGTTTGTGTGTATTGCACCAAAGAGAAATTTTGATGCATATCAAAGAAGGAAAACGATGCACCAAATTTGGTAAACCTATGACAATTCGATAATTTACCTAGCTACTAATCTGAGCGTAGGTAGCTCGGTGACTATGGATTATGATATTGGAGCGGCCAGATCCACCGAAGAGGTTATGATCGACATGGAAGGAACCGATGAGCAAGGACTCATCATGGATGTCGATGTCAAGAGTAGTGACTTTACACACTCTTCTACTGGATTAGTACAGAAGTCAGTTGCAGTCACCCACTTTCTTTTCTCAACATCATGACGAGTTTGTATGGATACTATAACTCATCTCTCAACCTCATCTCGAGCTAGTATATCTATTCTACGTAAGAAAAGGAAATACTTCAAGTGTACTTTCTTTCTCAAAGTAGATATCGTGGACAAAAGGGCACGGTCATTGGATTCTTCTGCTTTGCTAGACGGTAATGTAATCAAAAAGCTCGTTTTAGCCGTTTACTTTCAACTTGTATCTGTAGACTCTTTTGCAAATTTTACATATGTAAAAAAGGGAAAAGCCAAAGTACTTTAATTTTGCAGATGTCTTTTGTGTCAACCATATATGCTTGGAGAAAATTTCACAACACTACGAGAAAATATACTCCCTCCCTTTCTTTTTATACTGCACACACATTATTTTGAAAATTAACTTTAATCACAAGTTTTTTTTTTAAGCAACCATCTTTTATAGTAGGATAAATAAAATTACACCATCATATATATCTTAAAAAATCATTTTACAATATTACTTTTTAAAATTTTTTCAAATATGAGTTGAAAATTAATGGTCATAATTTATCCTAAAATATAGTGGATGTCATATACAGAGAAATGGAGGGACTGAGTTTCTTGGTAGTTAAAGCCTTTGATGTATTTAATCATTAGATAAATGTGACCTATCCTTCAAAGAGATACTAAAATAATTTACAAGTGTTTACAGATTAAAACAGGACTGTGGATAAACCCTAAAGTTCCAGGGATGATTCAAAACCCAGAGCTTCAAACCTTGGCCAAGACTTATGGCAAGTTTTGGTGCACTTGGCAAGTTGACCGAGGTAAGTAACTTCAAAATTGTAATTACATTCTATTCTTATTACGTCGGACTTTTATTAGTTGTAGCATTTATTAAACCTTTTTATTCTATTAATTGACATGGAAAATGGTTAACAAAGATTAAAGATAGATTAATTACATGTGACTATATATGATTCGTTATAAGCAATTTTGACCATTAATATCTTTGGTTATATAATATTCCGTTTTTTTTTCTTTTGTTGTTCCTATTTAAAATCGAGAAAGAAACAAATACAATTTAAAAGTTGAGCAAGATTCCACACTACTTTAAATAAAATAAAATGAGTTAAAAGTAAATATTCTAGTCCATTGAGTTACTTTATGTAAGGAAACCAATGAGAAAAAAGTTTAATGGGTAAAGAATAAGATATGACTAATGAATAGTGTGAATATATTTATTGTGGTTTAAAACCAATGGAAAATTCAAGTCATAAATTTACTCTATGTATGGAAGCTTCAAAATAGGAACAACATATTGAAATTTTCCGAAAGGGAATATAGGAATAACAATAGAAATAAAATGAAGGGAGTAATAAATATCACAAACAATTATATTTATATTTCTAAATTTTGATTATATGTAATAAAAATTAAATTTATAATATTACTACACCAAGATAATAGAAAAACTAATATCAGTTTATCTAATTCCAATACATACAATACATTTCAAAGAAAAATTATAATACATGCTTTTCCATGATTTTCATCACACAAATTGATTGTTAGTATAATATCATTAACCATGTCACTCGATATTGTGAAAAAACCATGAAACAAATCTCAAATTAAATAAGTATGCTTGTTCTCTTATGGACTGGTGTGTGTATCTATATATATAGTCGAACTTTTGTTGAAATTTACTTTGAAAAACAATTGTTGCACTTATTTGCTGAAGTATAAATTTTTAATTGTATTAACTAATGGTTTTTATTTTAATACATGAAGGAGATAAGCTACCACTAGGTGTACCATCGCTTATGATGTCCCCTCAATCTGAAAGCACAGTGAGCACAGAATTGGTTAAAAAGAGGGATGAGAGATACCAAATAACTACTCAGAATTTGATTTCATCAAGGGCTGATATTACGCCGTCAGAAAATTTGATTTCATATGCGGATCACTGGAAGCAATCAGGAAAGGGATTTGCCATTGATGTACACGAAGCGAAGATGAAAACAACTGCTATCTTCCCTTGAAAATGATTTGTTATTTACATTAAGTAAAGCCTATATACAAATAACACCACTTTTCAACAATATGCAAGGAATTTATCCATTAAACACAATATGTTAGATTGGAGATTCTAATAATATTTAATTAAAATTAGTTCTCTAATCATTGTCTCTAAAGTTAATACGAGATTTTAATAATTGTTAGTTGTTGCAACCTTCCACGGTAAATATATGAAACTCATAAAAATATTTTTTGCCATTATTTGGTGGGATTATGGGGTAAGTAGGTGAAGTAATTTAGGTGTGTGCAGAGATATTAATTAATGCAAGCTAAAGGAGTTCGAAACTTTAGAAGTTGATTTGACAAAACACAATTGCTAGTGTTTAGATAGCACATAGACATTGTTCCATCAAATTCGAACTTGCATTTTAATTTATCGAAATGTAATAGGCACCTTAATGTTAAAGATTTCTTCTTGTCTTCAAAGACTTGTTGTCTTCTCAAACGTTAAGAAAATTTTAGCTTTTTGTATATAGCTTATTGTGTAAATATTTAATCTCTAACCATACCATAATGACAAAGTTTTTGAAATGTCCATCTTGATGTCAGAACTATACATGGGCTAGTAGCCTACTATGTACAACATACTCTAAGCCAATAGACTACTCTCAACCACCACATCAACCATAAATGACTTGTAACTCCATAAATGGGACCCTCCTCCTTTGTTTGGTGCAACTGCACATGTTATTCAAATTTTTAGATTTTGGCACAAACTAACACAACAAAATGATGGGTAAATGGGGAAATAGGAATGAAGTTTCCTTTGGTTTCGTCTCATCAGCCTTATATGCAAAAGTACTATCATATATGGATGGAATTCAAGGGCTCATAAGAACCTCTTATATTTTATCATCACTACTACAAAATTGGGTAAAGAAAACGCACTTGAGAGAACTACTATTTTATTGAAGAGTTTTCTTTTATAAAAATAACTTCTAAAATTATGAATAGTTAAAAGTAGGGAGTCGGGTTTCTTTTGGCCCATAATATTTAAGGAAGCTCAATATTTTACCATATCATGTGACGCTTGCTAGAGGATCGACAACATTAATTTCGAGACAGCATGAGATGCCCCAAACAGACATTCTTGAAGTTAAAATTTTTGATGTTTGGGGTATTGACTTTATAGGACCGTTCCCCTCTTATTCCAATGGGAATTGTTACATATTAGTTGCGGTCGATTATGTCTTTAAGTGGGTCGAAGCCGTGGCATCCCTTACCAATGACTCTAAGGTAGTCATAGCTTTATTTAAGAAAATCATATTCCCAAGGTTTGGGGTCCCACAAGCTGTGATTAGTGATGGAGGCTCCCATTTTCATGAACGACATTTGGATACTCTTTTGAAGAAATATGGAGTTTACCATCGTACTAGATTAGCATATCACCCTCAAGCAAATGGGCAAGTAGAGGTTTCCAATCGCGAAGTTAAGTCCATTCTTGAGAAGGTGGTTGCAAGGTATAGGAAGGATTGAAGTACGAAGCTGGATGGCACACTTTGGGCTTACAAAACTGCATTCAAAACACCGATTGGTACTTCACCCTATAGACTTGTGTATGGGAAAGCATGTCACCTACCCATTGAATTAGAATATAAAGCTTTTTGGGCCATCAAAGAGCTTAATGTGGATCAAAAGCTTGCAGGAGAGAAACGACTTCTACAACTCAATGAGCTTGATGAATTTTGATTGTTGGCTTATGATAGCGCGCGAGTATATAAGGAGAAAACGAAAAAGTGGCATGACAAAAAGATCCTAGCAAGGGATTTCACTATGGGGGACAAGGTTTTATTGTACAATTCTAGGCTCAAACTTTTTCCTGATAAGTTGAAGTTTAGATGGTCCGGCCCCTTCACGGTTATTAGAGTGAACAATTTGGTTCTATAGAGATTATGAATGAGAAAGGTTAAGTATTCAAAGTTAACGTCAACGCCTGAAGTTGTACCACGAAGGAGCTCATGTGGGTCTAGTCGAGGTTCTCTACCTCTCCACACCATCATCACTTGACGAATGAGGGAGGTAAACGATTGTGTGGGGCCTTTCTAAACAAGCGCTGTTCGGGAGGCAGCCCGAATCTTCCTTTTAGTGTAGTTTTGATTTTCTATTTTTCTATTTTTTCATTGTTCTTTTTGGAGTGAGAAATTTTCATATATTGGAACACTATTGCAAGCATGGGTGTAAAGGGGTCACACTCCGAAGAATCGAAGAATAGCACTGACTAGGAACCGCCCGGGTAGGTCGGGCGCAACTTCATTCTAGGTACCTCTTTTGTAAATATTGGATTTTAAGATGTTTCTCCTAAAATCATGGTTTGAATATTAGCTCGTGATTTAAAGTTTTTATAATCATATCATGTAATAAAAAAATATATTTTAAAACCGACTTATGACCCGTGCGTTCAATGATTGATGTAGCTAATGTCATGATAAATACACGGGAGATTTTTTGTTGATTAGATATACTGAAAAATATTGATGATCATTTTATTTATATAAATTCTTTAGTAACACAGATATACAAATATACAATAAATTAATGTGGGACATGGGTAACTTTTTGCCTTAATTACGTCAATTTTATTAATCTAGAAGTGACTCATTTAAAATTAAAAGTTACACCTTGCTTAAAAGATACCTCTTTTAACTTGTGAAATCACCCATTTGATTTTTTTTTTCTTAATTATATTTTTGAAGATTATTTGTAGAATAAAATTATTTTCGCCTATTCTAGATTCTTTGTTATTTTTTTATCTTTGATTATCTTACTATTAGATATATCCATTAAAAGGCTCCTACACTTCGAAATCACTATTTTGTTTGTGATGGTAATTGACAATGGTATATCAAATCTTCTTGATCTGCAATTATTTATAATAATATGGTTGTTGTATAATAATTACATAAGGTAATTCATTTTACACGAATTTTTTCAATCTTCGTCATCCATAGCCCGACTGTATAATAATATGGTTGTCGAATAATAATATGGTTGTTTTTGTCATTCCATTTAATTTCAATTATATAAATCAAACTCCTATTTTGAAAAAACTCTATCAATGTCGCTTGTTTCCTCTTAATCCAGTGCAAATCTAAGTGAGACTATGAGAGTGGAATATGCACTTTTAATGTTTTTGTTTAATTAAAAGCTATACCAATTCTCTTTGCTTTAATCCCACTAAATCCAAATAAGTAGGTGGTCATTGAATTTTTGAGTTGATGATTTAAGCTTTAATTTTTAACAACTTTTTTAAAAAGTATTTTTTTTACCGAGAATTAAAAATAAGGTGATTGACAGTATGTATCTACTTTCGTGTATGATATGATGAATATTTTTGTTTGATGTGGAGAGTGGAGAGAAAAATGCCAAAAAAAATCACTAATATATATTAAATAGGAAAACAGTTAGAAATTAATCTAAATAAACATACAAACTTACTAAAGTTATAAAGATTGTAATTGATGCATTCCATTAGTCAGAATTACACGTGGCAGAAGGTAGTGAGGGGGCTTTTGCAAATGACATGTGGAAAGATTCTTTTAGTGAATGACACATAAGCCAATTGAACCTTGTTTTATATATATACTAGCTTTTAACCCGTGCAAAATGCACGGGATGTTTTATATAGATATGATTTGGTCCCATGCATAATCTATGTGTTGCATTTTGTTTATCAAGTACTGTTTTTATTCCAATTTATCTAATTCATAATTATTATAATCCAAGTATTTAAAGTCGAAAGATTATAAAATGTAAAATTATATATCACGATATTTGTTACAACATTTTAAAGTTAGAAAATCTTATAATTGTGATATATAAATTGATAATACGTTATAAAACAAAAAACACATCAACATGCACAGGAAGTTTTTTGTTTTATAAATTTAATATTTTAGGATGGTCTCGTAAAATTATAGTTTGAATATTAGCTCGTGATTTAAAGTTTTTATAATAATATCGTGTATTAAGAATACATTTTAAAATCGTTTTAGACTTGTGCCACTTGCACGGAAGTTTTTGTTTTAATAAATTTAAGATTTTATATTATCTCTCCTAAAATCATGGTGGAAGTATTTAACCCGTTAATCTATAAAAATGATAATATAAAATTAAGAATATAAAAAATGAAACATACATATAAGTTTGAAAAAGTAAATTTTAATTTGCTATTCCATATACATGTTTTCTAAAGTATGAGTGGTCAGCTATAGAAATCAATGGTTGAATTCATGATTATTTACTTACATAAAAGAAAAAAAATTGTTCAATACTTTTGAATTGGTATGAAATACTTTTGACATATTATTATCAATTTCAATGATTATAGTCAATGCTTTTAGACTTTAAGAACTCATGAGATAATTCTATCTAAATTTTAAAACTAATAATATGTGTTTTAAATTTTATGATCTTGTATCGAGAGTATTAAATGTGGTTATGACCTGTATGTTATATAGTTATGATTTTTTAAAATGGCCTTGATATCTAAAATTTTGCTCAACTCTTAAACTGGCAATATAAAATACTTTTACATGTTTCCATCAATGTTATTGACTTTACCATTTGTGCTTTTAGACTTTGAGAACTACATTAGAACAATTCTATCTAAATTGTAATACTAATAATAACTTGTGATTTAAAATTTATAATCTTGTGTTAAGAATAATTAAAACTGGTACGTTGAATAGTTCAATTTTAGGGAGAAGTGTTTGTTGTTGTAATGATTACTTAGCTTGTGTTCAATCAATATTCTTGTATTGAGAATAATTAAAATTGCCTTATGACCCGTACATTATACAGTCATGTTTAAAGATGTATGGATTATATTATACAATGAATATTAACTACACGATTTTCATAACTCATATAAATATACTATCTAGTATTGCAAGTTGTTCCATATATAAATATAATATAATTTTCAGTTATTAAAATTTATGCATAATATGATGTAATTGATAATTTTTAGCAAGAAATCGTAGTGATTTGTTGCCTTTTTAATAGTATTTTATTGAAAAAGTGAAAAATAAATAAATGGTGACATATGATTTTCGTTTTTAACAATTTTTTGAAAAAAATAGATAGATAATGAGATCATTTCCAAAAAAAAAAAATAAAGTCCTTTTTCAATTTTGAATTTCAAATTTCAACAATTGTAAAAATTAAGCTAAACATAAAAATATTAGCTTGCAACCTATGTGTTAAGCTATGACTTATGACATTTATGTTATATCCATGTTATATTGTACAATGTCAACGATCCTGGAGTATATACTAACAATGTTATATGGAAAAAAATTTAGTGCTCGCAAAGGTATATAATAGTGTTATATCCTTGTTATATCGTACAACATATATTATAGTAATAACTAATAATTAAAGATGTAATATAATTTTGGAAATAGTTTCATTTTTCTTTGCTCAAGTTAAAGATTTTTTTAAAAAATCTCTATTCTCTTCATGTGGCTAAAATAATTTTTGCTTTTAGATAAATATATAAATTGCTCATACTTTTAAAATAATGTTTGCTTGAAATAGTGACACCTCATTGTTTCAATACTTGGAGAAAATATTTTCTAAACTTTCCTTAAAAATAGTGTAGATATCATAATTTCATTCTAGGTCATCATACAAATTTGGTTTAGTCAAATTATCTATATATAATTTTTCCTAATGAAATGTTTTAAAAAATATGGTCCAAAAAATTATACCCTAGTTTTATGTAACTAAGTTGTTAATCTTATTTTTTCTTTAAAATTAAAGTCTTTCTACCCGCATCTACTATATAACTTTGTAGATAACAATCATTTATAACTTAAGATATACCATTTTCCCCCCTTTTGTTTAAGTGACGTTATATTAATCGATGCAATGTATTAATGTATTATGATTTTTGTATTGATTGAGCAATGAACTCAGCAAATGGTATAACAATATTTTATGATCATTTGAGTTGATGGACATGAACTCAGCACGTGTAGTATTATGATTTTTGTATTGATGGTGCAAATGATTTAAGGATGATAACAAATAATTCTTCAAATCAAATTTCCTTAATTCTTGTACGTAAATCTTTTATATGTTTATTTTCTTGATTTAAGGATGATTATAATACTCTTTCCTAGTGAAGAGGATTGTAATTGATTTACTTAATATTCTTTCCTAACTTTAAATATTATGGCACACGCCTTGAAGTAATATGCAAACGACACATAACAAAAGATTTCCTCCAATTTACACGTGGCATATGAATTGTGAGAAGACATGAGAATTTGACATTTAGCGAATTAATTGTGAGGATGACACATAGGATTTATGTACCCAGCTTTATATAGATATATAGATATATATATATATATTAAACCCATAAATTTTCCCACACATAACTTTCTCTCTCCTCACTCCACACCAAGAAAATTGACACCCCAATTCCCTTTCTCTCTCACATTTTCTTCTCTCTTCTTTCTTCTCTTCCAAGAAACAATTTTTTCTTCAACAAAAATCCTCCCTTCCTCAATCAAACCACCGCCAACCACCGTGCGCCTGCTGCCACGTCACCACGCCGGCGACCTTTGTTCTTTTCTTCCTTTGTTTTGGTCTGATTACCTTTCTTCCTTGACAAGTTTTATTTAAATATTTTGTTTTTAAGATCTGTTTTTAGTTTAATTATGTTTAAAAGCTTTAGTTTGATGATTTGATTATAAATCTAAGATTATATAATTTATATATTGAAGAAATTAAAATTCAGATTTAATTATTATGTTTAGATTGGATTTTTAATTATCAAAGAATGGATTTTTAGGGTGTTAAAGATTGAAAAATCATAGTAGTATGTTATAAACTATGAAATTGATTGTTCTTATAATTTTAAGTATGTTGAAGCATGTGTAAAAAGAATTTTTACAGATTATATGTTGCTGGAATTTTAAAAAGGATATCATTGATGGAGTTTTAAAGATTTTAATAACTAGTATAGTAGTATTGTGCTAGGAAGTGTTAGTAATTGAAGTTTTAATAATGGAAACGACTTTTAAATATTTTTAAAGGAGCTTTAAAGTATTTTAAAGTTGTTGGAAATTATTTGAATATTGATTATGAATTTATATTGGTTGTTTTAGACGGAGAATTCTCTCTAGGCGACTTTTAAGACTATTAAAGTGGTCTATCAGTTTGTTTACACAAAGTACGTACATGCGTATATGTTGATTGATGTAGTATCATGATTTTAGGAAGGAAAGTTATGCAGTATTCATGCATAGGAACTATGTTGAGTTCAGATATGATTGTTATTATGTTAGATTTTGCATGTTTTATGCCGTTGTGCGAACATGTTAATTATGAGATTCATATTATGAGATTTATATCATGTTTGTATGGAAGATTGATGCAAGCATGTTGGTTAGGAACTTTATTTTATTAATTCACATGAGAGAATTAATATATTTATTGGTATGGATCATGATTGAATCATGTTGTTCCCTTTTATTGTTATTTTACTACTCTATCAGGATAGTCCTTATTTGGTAAGTAAATATTTTTATACATTTGAAAGGTAAGTTGGTTGTTGGATTATCGGTTCAACAAATAAGGAAGGTTGTATTAAAGAGAGAATTAATCTTGGGTTGTAAGTTGTGTGATCACTTATCTAACCCTAAGATAAACATAAAAGTTATGATTGTTTGATCAGGTATTATCTGTATTGCTTGTGTGTCATAACAATAAATAAATGGTAAATCACTTAAAGTGAAACTTGGATAGTAATAAGCTTTAGATTGGTGCACATCTGAAATATTGGACAAACATGAGTTGGGGTACATGGTGAGCATGCCATGATTTTTTCTGTGTTAAGATTGATCATTGTTCCTATTTTTATTTTAAAGTTTCCTCGATATTGTAGGTCATGGGAACATGGAGTCGCGCCCATATTTCGTCTTCTAAAGGGAAGGTTGGTTTTAGCTACACAACTCGGTCCAGTGACTATTTCATTTAAAGTAATAAGAAGATTTTTAAAGTTTAGTAAAAGTTATCTACAAGTTATTATATTATTATTTACGAGTTTTTCACCAAATACCCCTGACAAATTAAAAAATTCACAATATATCCCTCAATGTTCCAAATATTCACCATCTACCCCTAACTATTCGAAAATATTAACCAAATGCCCTTTTTGTAACTGTCGTTAACTCACCGTTTGCATTATTTACGATTTTGCCATAATTAAACATTAACCTTAAAATCTAACCCTGATCTCTAATCCTTAATCTTTAATCCCTAACCCCAACCCACCTCCTCCCCTCCACCCCAGCTCCCACCCCCTCCCCTCTAACCCAGCGCAGCCCCATCCCCCTCCCCTCTAACCCAGCGCAACCCCCACCCCCTCCCCCTGCCACCGCAACCCCCACCCCATCCCCCTCCCTTCCCTTTCGATTTTCACTGTTAATCCTCTCCCCTCTCTCGTCCTCGTCTTTCGATTTGCGCATCTCTCTATCTCGTCCTCATCTTCCGATTTGCGCTTCAGATCTTGCCTGAGTTGCGGAAATTCGAGGAGGGGGTAATTTGAAGGGGGGGTTTACAAAGATTTGTTCCGGCGGTTGGGGACTCAAATTCCGCCGTGAATACTCGTGCTTCATGTGTGCTTTCTGACAGTTGCGGGCTCAATTTCTGGTAGCGGTTTTCTATTCGAAGGGGGGCCTCGAATTCGGCCGCGAAAACTTGAATTCAAATTAGTGTTGCGCCAGTGGAGGGGAGGAGGAGGGGGATCGGTGGAGGGGAGGGGGTGGAGGGCTGGTGGAGGGTGGGGGAAGGGTGGATTAGGGTTTATATTTTAGGGTTAGATTAGGATTAAGGTTAGAGTTAGATTAGGGTAGATTAGGATAAATTAGGGTTAGGGTTAATAATGACAAAATGGTAAATAAAGTTGACGGTGAGTTAACGGCAGTTAGAAAAAGGGTATCTAGTGAACGTTTTCAAATAGTCAGGGGTATATGGTGAATATTTGGAAAATTAAGGGTATATTGTGAATTTTTTAATTTGTCAGGGGTATTTGGTGAAAAAACCGTATTATTTATCCCTGTTTACTATTTATTAGTATCATGTTAGGATTGTTAATTTATTTATTATGTAGTACTCCCTCCGTCCCATAATGTAGTGCTTGCATTCCTCTTTGGGTGTCCCAAAATGTTGTGCCTATTTCTTTTTTATCAATTTTTTTGGACTAAATTATCCTTCATTTTTACATAAAATTTTCCAAAATACCCCTACTTTCTTTTAAAATATGTGCCCCTATTTATTGTTTTACATCATTCCAAGGAATATTTATTGCTATTTCATTTTATTTTAAAGGAAAAAGAAGAAAAAAACTAGTTCCAAGACAAGAATACCCAATAAACATTTACTTAAATATATATTTTTGTGAAATCCTAAAACTCCTTCCATTTTCCTTAATTCTTGTGAAAAATGAGAAGTGAGCACTATATTATGGGGCGGAGGGAGTACTCAGCTTGCAATCCCACGTAATTTTATGAATTTTATAAATATGTTTTAGTATTTATATATTTATATTTAAACATAGTTTAGTTTAAAATGATTTAATTATTTGAAGAAGGTTTGACTATTTTGAAAGTCAAAAGAATTATTTCAAGGATTTAAGGAAGTTAAAAATATTTTGTTTAGGCATGCTTTGAAAAATATTTGAAATACTAATTTGATTTAGAAAAGAAGTTTAAATGGGCTTAAGGAACCCAAAATTCTAAGTAGATTAGGAAATGGATTTATATTGATGCTAGGTTTTCTAACTCATTAATCCTATTTATCATCAAACTCTATTTGAACCCAATCTCATTTTCCTAAGCTCAAAAGGAAAAGCCTCTTTATAAATACCTTAGACCCGATTATTTTATCACACAAAGATTTATTTTCTCTCTCCTCCCTCATACCAGCCGGCCACTTTTTCTCTCTCTTCTTCCACGTGAGTTTTATTTTTGCTCTCAAGTTTTCTTTCTTCGTCTTCAAGTAACGCTTTCTTCTTCGCCACTTTTCACCCGTCGTTTTCCCTTGTGCGCTGTTGCTGCCAGGCATGCTGCTGTATTTTCGACGCCTCCTTCTTCCTTGTTCTTTGATTTGTTGTAAATTCTTTTCTTCTTTCTCAAGTTTCAATTGAAGATCATATTTTTATGCTTTATTTTAGTACTAATCATGATTATTAACCTTCATTTACTATTTTAATGATTAATCGTATATTATATATATTATGTATTTACTATATATATTATGTATTATATTTTTAGATTGAGTTTTAATTATCAAAGCATGTATTTTTAGGGTGTTAAATATTGAAAAATCATAGTGGCATATTATAAACTATGAGATTGATTTAAATTATGAATTTAAGCATGTTTAAGTAGGTTTAAAGAGAGTTTTATAATTTTATAAGTTGTTGAAATTTTAGAAAGGGCATTAATAATGGAGTTTTAAGGATTTTACTTACTATTATGGTAGTACTATACTAGATATTAAAAGTAATTGAAGTTTTAACAGTAAAAACAACTTTTAAATATTTTTGAAGAGAATTTAAAGTGTTTTAAATTTGTCGTATTTTATTTAGAGTATTGACTTTGATTTATATTGTTTTATTAAGGCGAAGATTATTTAGTAGGTGACTTTTAAGTGATTAAAGGTGGCCTATCAGTTGGTTTACACAAGGTACGTACATACCTACGTGCTATGTGATATAGTATCATGATTCAAGAAAGAAAAGTTGTAGTATCATGTATAGGAACTTTATAAGTTCGTATGTGATTTCTACTATGATTGTATTTTACATATTTTATGTCTGTGCGCAAACTTGTTGATATTAATATTTGATTATGAGTTAAAGATTAATGTGTTTGTATGTAATTATTGATGCAAGCATGTGGATGAGAACTTTAGCTATTAGTTCACATGGGAGAATTAATATATTATTGAGATTGAATCATGTTTAATCATGTGTTCCCTTACAATAATATTTTCACTACTTTATAAGGATTGTGGGCCTTATTTGGTAAGTTGATAAATTATATCTTTGAAAGCTAGATTAATTGTTGGCTAGGTTCAATAAAATAAGAAAGATTGGAATTAAAGAAAGTACTCTTGGATTATAAGTTGTGTGATCACTTATTCAATAATCCCGAGATAAAAAGAAGTTCAGTTGTGAATGTTTGATTTGATATTTCTGTGTTACTTGTGTGTGTGTCATAACAAGTAATAAATTGTAAATCACGTAAAGTGTTACTTGGATAGTAATAGACTTTAGACTGGTGCACGTCTAAAGTTGGGGAATTAGGAATTGGGGTACATGGTGAGCGTGCCATGGCTTTTCTGGGAGATGGATTGATCACCATCTCTATTATTTTTCAAAGGTTCCTCGATATCGCTAGTCATTCTGAAATACGAAATAGCACCCGTATTTCGTCTTCCTAGGTGAAGGCAAGTTTAGATAAGACAACTCAAGTCCAATAAGTATTCCACAAAAGTAATAAAAATATGTTTAAAGTTTTGTTCAGTAGAAGTTATCTGCAGAATGTTATATTGTTATATTATTATTTATCCCTGCATGTTATTTATTAGTATCATGTTAGGAATGTTTATATAATACTATCTAGTACTCAGCTTTGCTGAATACGTGCTTTGTTTGTCATTATTGATCATGGCTTTGCTTTATTAATCTTGTGATGACCCATTTTGGTGAGCAGATTCTTTAGAGCATTGACATTTATAGGTTCGTAGATGTGCATCATTGGGAATATGAGAATGGAGAGTTTGTGTAACATATTATTATACTTATTGCTTTAGTAGGAACATATTATAATAAGTTTGGTTTGAATTAGACATTTATAGAGTGTTTGGTTTTAAGTACTTATTTATTTATCATATTAAAGTATGAAGTTTAGTTATATGTTTTCCACTGCAAAATTCTGAATAAGCTGATACGTTATCACACGACGCGACAATGCTTGGGTGATTCGCTATGTTTTATATTAAAAAGTTATTTCTGAAAAGGGAGAATTATCGGGGTGTTACACAACTTTGTTGATTACGTGCTTTTGTTTGTGTGTGTTGATCATGGGTTTGCCTTATTGATCCTGTGATGATTCATTCTTGGTGAGCAGACTCTCTAGTGCATTGTCATCTACAGGTTTGAAGATAATGCATCATTGGGTTCGGGAATGAAGAACTTGTGTAGATTATTAATTATTTATCGTACTTTGATTTACATACTTTATAGTTGGTTTGATTTAAGTTAACGTTGACGTTATTGGTTGACTTTCGAAGTTGACTTTGTTATTAATTAAATTTCAATTCTAAAGTTAGTTATTATGTTTTCCGCTGCAAAATTCTGAATAAGCTGATGCGTTATCACATGGGAGATAATGCTTTGATGATTCTCTAAGTTTTATACTGAAAAGGTATTTTGAAAAAGAGAGAATTATCGGGGTGTTACATAAGTTGTTTTAGGGTGCATTCTCTTCACCTAAATAACTATTAACTAAACTTATCTGAATTTAACTTATTGGACCTGAACTGAACTGAACTTTATTGGACCTTATTTAACTTAATGGACCTAATTGAACCTGATTGGAACTTATTGAACCTGACTGAAACTTATTGACTTGATTGGAACTTATTGAAACTAAATGGAACTTATTAGACCTTATTGAACCTGATTGAAACTTATTTTATCTTATTTAACAAAAAAATGAATGAGTAATAACATAAATATTACCCCTAACATAAATACTATCTCTCAAAATTATTATAACAGAATAATCATTAAAATTTATCCTACAAAATACAGTGATTATTAGTTATCTCTTATGATTAACATTTTCAAAAAACATACTATTTACTCCCTCCGTCCCTAAATAGAGTGCCTATTTCTTTTGGGCACAAGGCTTAAGAAGAAATCATGTGTAGGATCTCAGTTGTATTAAATCATAATTAAATATAGAAGTTAGTACACTTTTTATGAATTATTTATTAATGAGACAGAATGTGGGTCATAAGGGAAAGTGGGTGATATAATAAAAGTTGAAAGCAAAATTATATTTTAATTGGTTGACCCATACCAAATAAGAAAATGACAAATCTATTCGGGACAAACATAAATGGAAAAATGGATACTTTATTTAGGGATGGGGGGAGTATATGCTTGCTTATACAAAAGTTTCACCTCTAATATATATAATAGTGTTGCTTTGATTTCATAAAGCACTAGTAGGAAATCAATTAATAACATCTATACTTTTCATTGTTATTGGTAACAAAAACATCTTATATTTATTTATTTAAAGATAAATTGCAAAATATTATAATTATGATGATTATTATTGTTAACTTTATATGATCATGACTATAATATTTTTTAATAATAACATAATCAGCCAATAGTAATATGAGTAATGAAATAATAGATAATAATGCAAATATAATACTATATAATCATAACGGTTTCTTTTAATTAAATTTTTTAATAATATATCAGCTAATCGTAATGTGAATAATAAAATAATAGACAATTTTACAAATATAATACTAAATAATAATCATAGTGCTACTTTAATTAAAATTTTAATTCAAACGTATTGATCATTGACTATTTGGACCTTATCGGAACTTATTGGACCTGAGACCTGATTGGAACTTATTGTCCTAATTATACCTGATTGAAACTTATCTGAACTGAATTGAACTTATCTGAACTGAATTGAACTGATTGGACATGAAATTTAATTTATTAAGGTGAAGAGAATACACCCTTATTTGGTGATATGTGTATATATTCATTCTCATGTTAGTTATTGAAAATTATGTATTATGTAAATGTATAACATTTGTTATCGAAAATTATGTATTATGTAAATGTATAACATATGTTTTAGTGTCGGTTACTATAATGTTAGATAGTTTTTGTTTTGTGAGTTTAATTGTAGATGTATATCTATATTAGGTGTTAAACATTTTATTTAGTGATTTGTGTAAATGTACATTTCATTTAAAGTTATTTATTTCGGTGAGTTCAATAATAAATGTAAATTTTGTATTAGGGATTTGAACATATTGAATAACTTGAAAAAACATTAGGGTTAGGTCTCATTTTCTAAAATAATAATAATTTTGATAGAATTTAATTAGTGTTCTTTTGATTGGACGGGTGTAGATGTCCACTTATGTGTTGCTCTTATATATGCACGTATGTTATGTTATTATTTTGAAATCTTTTAAACCCATGCGCACAATGCTTACTGTAATACTCAGTATTTTTGGGAGTTAGTTTTTATAAATAAGAAAATATAAAGAATATAACTGAAAGTATCTTTAACATTATTTACAGAAAAAATATAGTTTGGGTAAGCCTACAGTTATAATTTAACTATACAACCTACTTTTTGTACCTAATAATATTTTAATCCAATTTTGTTTTATTTTCCAAACAAATAAAATAAGAAATAGGAATTTGGGTTGGAAACAAATTTATATTTTACACCTAGGTTACTCATTTCAGAAATAGGAGAGAAGAAAGAAAAAAAAATAAAAATAACAAAACCCTAACTTTCCCCTCAGCCGTTTTCTTTCCTTCTCCCTCAAAGTTTTCTCTCTCCTCCCTTCTTCTCCCCTCCTCCCCTGAGCTTCGTCGGCCTTCGTGAGGGTCGAGCTGCGTGTGTATGGTGTTCGAGCAGGGGGTGTGCGTGCGAGCGAGGGGTGTCGAGTGACGAGTCGTTGCTGCTGTTGTCGGGTGTGCAAACGCTTGAAGTCAAGGCTGCGGTGTGTGTGTGTTATGCGTCGAGTGTTGTTGTGTGAGTGTTGGGCAGTCGATGCGAGTGTGTGTGCGAAGCCTTCGAAGGTGCGAGGGCGGGATTTCGAGTGTGAAGGTGTGAGGGTGTGTACAGAGGTACGGGGCTTGAGTGTGGGTGTGGCTCGAGTGCGGTGTGTGCGTGCGAGGCGAGGCTGGGCGTCGAGTTGTGCGAGGCAATGATCGTGCGTGTGTTCGACTAGTGGTGCGGTGTTGTGTGAGCAGTGTGCGAGTGCGGTGGTGCATGGCTAGTGTGCAGTCGGAATTCCGTCACCGGCGAGTCACTTTGGTATAAAGAAAATAAAATTCTTCTTTAAATTAATGTATATATAATCTGATTTTGCAATTCTAATGTATCTTTGATTAAGTTTTTAATTAGATTAAGTTTGTAATTTGATTAAGTTTGTAATTTGACTAAGTTCGTAATTATAAATAAAGTATTAAATAAGTAAAAGAAATCAGATTTATAGTTATATTTGTAGTTCTTACAATAATTTTGTTATTCAAATATGATTTTTGGTAATACTTGTGTATAATGGTTTAAGTTGGGTTTGTAAATAAAGTATAGTAAAAGTCAAAAGAATTCAGATTCTTGATTATACTATTAGTTCTTAGAATGATTTTAATTCGCAATTCTGATTTTATTACACCCATGTATACTAGCATTTTTTGCACGCGATCCGTGCTTCGAGTTTTTTCGAGACAAAAATTCGATTTTCTTTGACATAAGTAAGAGTAAAAAAAATTTGATTATTAGACATGCGAAGTATAATTGTTTTTAGTTGCAAAATTTTATTGGTTTAGTCTTTATCACTTAAATCTCTCACCAATCTTTTCTATTTACTTTTCAAAGTTAAATTCTATGAACAAAATAGAAATTTTATTGAAGTTATTTATGATTTCTAATATTATAATATTGTAGTTGATTTTTGAATTAAGTACACTACTTCATAAATTGTGAAGAAATGTAGACACTTTGATTTCAAGGCAAATTTTTGTGAGTATGTATTGACGTTGTATTAGTGTATTGGTCGTAGTTTGTAAGTACATGTTTTTTGTTTTGTAAAGTTTCCTCGTTTGAGTGATTTGTATAATGTAAATTATGCAATTATATGATTTTTGTTGACTTGTGAGTGATTATTATAATTTTATTTTCAATATTTTTGTTTGAAGCCCTCTTTCATTCGAAAGTGATGAATTTGTAATTTAGAAAGAAAAAGGAGTAAATTAGTCTCTCCATTCGGGGACACCATAGCCCCCCCTCCCCCTTATATAATAGAGATTTGTGTAAGTTTTGTCATTATAAACCAAGTATAATATAAGTTACCAAAAATTAGATTAAATATTTGCAAACATATTATTATTAGTTCCTAAAGATGTTAGTTTCAATAAAGTTTATGAAAAAGAAGTTTAAACAACAAGATTGGTTTTTTATATTTCGAAACACTAAGTTTTACATAGTTATTTAAGCTGATTTTTATTTTAATAATATCAAGGACTTAGCACTGAAATATTTAATTATTCGATTAGGTCCCAATTTCATAAGTGGAGTGTTTAAGTAGTCAGCAAAGATTCTTCTGTACAAGGTACGTATGCGTACTGGTTCAGTTGGATATGTTAGTATTTTGTTAGGTTATGAATTCTTTCATTGGAACCTATAATCATGATAGGGAACAATTGTATGATTATGATGGATGAGATTGTTTGGTAACACGAAATCAATTGGAAATCTGTATGTATTTCTTGGTTGTATGACTTGTGAATTGGATTTCATTATTATTGGAATGCATAATTCTATTGTATCACAGACATGAAATGTATTCGATTGGAATTCTATGATTTAGTGTTGTAGCAAGGATGTTACAAGAACTAAAAAATTGAGCAGTGTACCTAAGGAGGAAAATTAAATGAGTATATGTTTAATGTTATGTGAATGAATAACACTAAGAAGGATATTTGGCGATGAACTTGTAGTTGGAATCCCTACAATTAATGAACAATGAGAGACTGTGGGGTGGGACTTGTTCTACACTTCTACGCATGCCTACTATGACGACAATAGTGTCATAATAAATTTTGATAACTCAAGTAGGCGGAAGGTTCCGTACAATCTTGGGGGTATGCATACTAATGTGATGGACGTGGGACGGAACGAAACTGTGTTTACATTCCTAATAGACCAAGTTGTCTATTAAGGGATTAAATAGTCCGTACGATTCTAGTAAGATGACGGTGTCCGTTTGCTGCCAACTAAATTATAAAAGTAATAACATGTAATACTCTTGTAGTATTATGTCTAGGAATGTTTCTTATTGTTTTGATTATGCTTAGTATATTATTTCATTATTTAAGTACATAATCAAAATAGTTGATTATTTGTTATTTTGTGTTTGTTTGTTAACCTGTGATGAACCATTGATACTTCAATGGGGATCAGCTTAGGTATTCTAATGTTGCTGCATGAGTTCAGGCATACGGGGAATATTCTTTATTAGTTTATAAACTTTTAAATATTTTTTTTTTAGCCAGAAAAAAAGAAACTAGGGAGGAACCCAATTAACAGGCTATCCTAAAGCATCCTTACGGATGATCGTGGAAAAAGCAATATTAGGAGATTCAAACCAATAACAGAGATTAGTAGTGGAATGGCCATGATGTGCCATCCAGTCAGCAGCAGAATTCGCTTCTCTAAAAAAACATGCTGAATATTATACTTATCAAATTTTCTCAAATCATCCGCTGCATCATTAATAAGAGCATTGATGGACCAGGGAATTTTCCAAACTCTTTTGATAGCTTGAATAACCGAGAGATTATCACCCTCAATAATAATATTCTTAGCCCCCAGATAGAGAGCTCCCCTATACCTTCTCGTAGACCCCAGGCCTCAGCAACTAAAATAATTATTATCCAATGGCATTAGCACCACTAAGCAAAAGATTTCCCACAACATCTCTAATAACAAAGCCATAAGCTGTGCTACCATCCGTAACTTGGAACCATCAAAATTAAGTTTAAAAAATCAAGAGGAGGGGGGACCAAATAATATTCTGTCTAGCTTTTTAGCTTCTTTAACAACTTGTTGACTATATTCCAATTGGAAAAATTAGAACGGAACAATCTAGATTATGCATATAAGCTTTATCATAGCCTCCTAATCTGGCAGGAGAAAAGCTTTCCTGACGAAAAGTGATACTATTTAGCATACCAAATGAACCACCACACAATAGCATAGAAATTAGGTTCTTAAGAGTCAAACAAGACTTAAGATTGCAAAATACTCAATAAAAGAAAGATCATTATTATCAATAGGAAGGGAGAAAAAACCCATTGACATTAACTATTTTTAAAACATCATGCATAAAAGGACAGTCAGAAATAATGATGGTCATCTTCAGAGTGAAAGTTACAAAAAACACACTCTAAAGGAAGGAAAATATGACTCATTTCTAACCTCTTTTTTGAGGAGACCATTCTGACAAATTTTCCACAAAAAGAATTTAATCATGGGTGGAATGGAAAAACCCCAAATCCATGCAAAACTAACTTGGTTGGGAGGATCTAAACCATACCCTTGAAGCAGATCAGCACCTAATTTAATCGAATATTCTCCATCTGCAGTAAGATCCTAAAAAATCCTATCTGCCATTTTATTATGAGGGATAACTTTTTTTAAATATCATCCACTACATTAATAGGAACATAATTTAAGAGAATTCTTTATTCCATTGAGCAGATTGTAATGAAAAAATTAACCATCAATCCTCTGACCACTAATAGGGAGTACTTATTTTAATAGGGTAATTAAACACCCAATTATCATTCCAAAATGAGATATTTCCCCATTCCCCACCATCCATCTAAGACCTTGCTTAAAAGGCGTACGAAGCGACATTAGTTTACGCCATTGCCAAGATACATTAGCTTTAGTTTATAAGTAATAAGGTGTCTGTTTTAAATATTTTTGCTTAACGAGTTTACCCATAATTATTAGGCATCCTAATTATTTTCCAAAGAAGTTTAAACTGAGAGCTAATATTATTATTAGCTTTTCTCAACCCCAATCCTCCAAATTTTTTAGGTATACAAATCTTATCCCAACCTATCAAGTTAGGAGCTTTAGAATTCGATCTTTATTCCAAAGAAAATTCCTATAGTTTTTATCTAGAGAAGAGAGGATAAAGGAGGGAGAGTAAAACTTTGCATTTGAAAGCTAGCTTTAGAAGCCAGATTAGACTGAATTAAAATGGCTCTACCTGCTTGAGATAGAGAATTGGCTCTCCACTTGGTAAGCTGAGAGGAGACTTTTTCTTGAATGAACTAAAAGTTGCATTTGTGACCTTGCTACTAATGATTGGGCAACCCAAATAGTTACCTAGTGATAGAGAATCTTCCATCTGGAGATATTCTGAAAAACACTTAATAATTCTGTTGGGTATTTGTAGTACATTGCAAAGCAGACTTATGAAAATTGACAAGTTGGCCTGACATTGAGCAGTACTTGTTAAGAATAGATTTTATAGCATGACAATTTCTACTTTAGCTTTTGCAAAAATCATTGTATCATCCGCAAAAGTTAAAAAAGGAATGTTAATCTAGAATGACCAAGGTGACCCCATCAATCGAGAATCTATAGAACTAGCTTGAAAAATTGACGAGCTAAAATTTCTGCACATAGAATAAAAATGTACGGAGAAAGAGGATCTCCTTGACGAATACCTCTAGAAGGGAAGAACATATCTCCAGGAATACTATTTACTAATACAGAAAAGGACACTATTGTGATGCATTGATGGAGCCAATTAATCCATTTTTCACAAAAACCCAATTTTCTAAAAGTTGCAAAAATAAAGCTCCACTCTAGTCTATCATAAGCTTTTTCCATATCTAATTTAATAGCTAACCACCCTTCTCTTCCTTTTTTATTCTTAAAAGAATGAAACATTCATGAGCTAATAAAATATTATCTTGAATTTGTCTTTCAGGGACAAAAGCCCTTGTAAAGGATGAATAATCCGACCCAACACTACTTTCAATCTATTAGCCATAATTTTTGAAATAATTTTATAAATAGTTGAGCAAAGACTAATGGTCGAAAATGATTTGGGTTAGAAGGAGCTTCTATTTTGGAATTAGAGTGATAAAAGTATGATTAATTTCTTTTAAAATTTTTCCTGAGTGAAAAAAGGCTTTAATAGCCCTATACACTGAGTTTCCCACAAGAGTCCAATACTTTTGATAAAGAAAGGAGTAAACCTCTGGACCCGGAGATTTATCCGGTGCTAGATCAAACAGAGCAGATTTACTTCTTCTATCGATATATCATCAGCGCATAGTCTATATTATCATTTTCGGAAATTATACACTCTAATAAAGAAAGATCAGAGTCATAATTAAAGCAACAATCCATATTCTTAGTAAATCTTTTCTTAAACGCATTAGTAATACATTCTTCTACTAATTTTGGTTGAGTAACTAAACGATCTGACGGGTCTTTAATAGAAGTGATTAAATTACGATTTCATCTAATCGAAGCACACGCGTGATAATACTTTGTGTTTGCATCCCCAAATTTTAAATTATTTGCCTTAGCCTTGATTTCCCAATATGAGTCTTGAAAATCTAATAATTTTGTTTGCTTAGCCAAAACAAATTTTGTTGTCTAATTAGATGAGGGCAATCATTATGTTCAAGTAATTGATTTTGAATTCTACCAACTTTCCTTCGACGTTACTTAATTGTCTAGCTATATTGCCAAATCTGTAGTGACCCAAGATTTAGCCTTTTCCTTTAAAAGTTTCACTTTCTTGTAAGCAATACATGTTCGAACCTTGAAACTTTTGACACCAAGTTTTCTTGATTAAAACATCAAAATCCTTTCGAGTTGTCCAATTTTATCAAATTAAAAAGGAGGAGCTTTTAAATTACTATGGGTTTTGATTTCCAACGATATAGGACAGTGATCAGAAGATGTAAAAAGATGATGACTAATTTTCGCATTTGGGAAGGCATTTAGCCAACTTATACTCGCAACCCCCTTATCTAACCATTCCAAAATATTATTTGAACCACTTCTTGTTTTTCGCCAAGTATATGGGTTCCCTTCAAACGGGAGTTCTATGCATTCAATAGCAGAGTAGAAATAATTCATAATAGCTAATCTGGAGAATCTAAATTCAGCCCCACCTAGTTTATCTAAATGGGAACTTAATTCATTAAAGTCCCCTAATATAATGAAAGGACTTTCGAGCAGTCTAATAAAATCAATTAATTCATCCCAAAATTCATACTTCGAATTATAATTAGGAGGAGCATAGATGAAAATAGCAATAAAGCTAAAATTAATGGCTAGAAGCTCAATTTTACAAGCCCAAAAACGAGAAGCTTTACTAATGGGTGATAGAACAAAAGGATTACAACTATCATTCTTCCACATTATCCACATACCCCCTGCTAACCCCATTGACGGAAGGAAGTCAGAGTGAGTGAAGCCACAATACCTAACACATCCCTCAGAAGGAGGAGTAGGCACTTTAGTCTCACAAAGCATCATAATTTTAACTTTATTAGATTTATAAATACTTTCACTTCTTCCATAGCTAGTGGCCTCCTCGAACCTCTTATATTCCAACTACTGATAATCATAAAAAATAAATATGTGGAAAGCAAGACTAAACTAAGTCTTGCCCTTCGCCAGATCTAATAATTATTTTCTCCAAACACACATTACATGATAAATACTTTAGTTGGGCAAGATTTCTGACATTGAAAAACCTCCACAAGATCTTAAATGATAACAGGAGATAATGAATAACAGACAAACTGTAAATAGTCATCGGAAAAGGAGTAATAGCTTGCAAACAGACATTAAAGTTTTCTTTAGTTGATCTCTGTTGCACAGAATAGTCAAGGCCTTCTATTGGCATACTTTGAGAAAAAGATCTTTCTCCATTCCAATAGCTTCTGGGGCCTAGAATGGAGTGAAACATTCCAATCCAATAGCTTCTATAGCCTAGATTAGAGTTTTTATAAAGGAAAAGGTTTTTGAAAAACAACCAACAAAATCCAATCCAATAACTTTTATCGTCTAGCTTGGATTTAGTTAAATTGGACAAAAAAGGAGCAGTCATTCCACAATCGGAGGTAACCAGAACAATATGAGAATAATTGAGAGACAAACCAACCATAGCTATGGGGTAGGACTTTAAGCAATATCCGAAAAATGGACATACTAGAAAAACGAGAATCCAAAAGAAGCCAATTAATATAATCTTAAGAAGGAATTGAAACTCCTTCTTAGCTTGCAAGTTTATGACTAAATCATAATAACTTGTAATGCTCACAAACAAATAAAGAAAATAAAACGTCATACTAGTTGGAACGAAGATAAACATCTCACCATATACTAGAAAAGAATTTACATATGAAAACTTTTCTAACAGAGCTAAAAACCATACATAGTCTCTATCCCATACAAATATATCAACAGCTACACAGTGACAGAGCCACCAGTAGCACACCGCAACAGACATTACCCAACAGTCATGAGGCTTGGTCGAGACTTTGGGCGCAATTATATATTGGGAGTAAATACGAAACAAATTCAAAAGAAATAGTAGGACAACTTTCGCAAGGATCCACAAAGCATCTATTAAACTACCCTTTAAAGGGAGTCCACCTGCCTTCATAGCATTCAATCTTATGAAATTAGCATTAGACTTAAGAAAGTTCATAACCAAGAATCTGTTCCAAGGCAATAAAACATTTGTCTCATCCATTCTTACAACCAAAAAAATAGATTTTAAATGGTCTAACCAAGAGAAAGTGAAGAGAAATCTTTTAAGAACCAACCAAAGAAATCCAATCCAATAATTTTTACTGTCTAACTTAAATTTCGTTACTTTAGACAATAAAGGAGTGGACACTCCAAATCCAAGAGTAACCATAACAAGCTGAGAAAAGTTGAGATCAATATCAACCATGGCTATGGAATTTGACTTTAAACGACATAGGAAAAAAAAAAGTATACAAACAGTATACTAATCCACACGAAGACACTAAGAGTAGTCTTTTGAAGCAATTGAAAAATCTTCTTAGCTTGCAAGATTATGAATAAAACATTATTACGTGAAATTCTAAAAAACAAACAAAGAAGATAAAACTTCATATTAACTGGAAAGATGATAAACATCTCAACAAAAACTAAAACAACAGAATTAACTACTGACTTTTTTCCTAAATAAGGTAAAAACCATACCTTATGATTTATCTTACATGAATCTAACTGAGGGAATTGAACACAACAGGGGAAATGGGTTGATATAGCCAACCTTATGAATCGACCATTACGAGCAGACAATGAGGATTTGGAGACTTCAACAACTACTCTAGAACCCACACCCATAGCAGCTGCTACACGGTGGCAGAGCCACCTGCAGCACATCGCCGCAGACAAAACCCGCCTATCAGTAGGCTTGGTCGAAGCTTTGGACACCAACCCTTCAGCCGAAATCAAGAAACTGAGCACCAACAACACCAAATCAAGACCCACACCAAGAATTAAAAGAGGAACCCAACACAAATTGCCCCAAAAAACCCTAGCCATGAATCAAACTTTGAATTTGAATGGAAGGAAGATGAATCCTTTAATCCAATCAATTGATTGAACTCTGAATCCCATGAATGACAAAGAAGCTATCAAGAGCACTAACAAGAGGAGATGGGAATACCTCTCATAGCCGGACTTTTTTTTTCCCGTAGAAAATAACCTCTTCTCGAGGTTTTCTTTTTTACTGCTTACTGATTTTTTTGAGCAAAGGATTTTGTTAATTGCAATGAAAAATGATAACAGGAGGCTAGAAACAGTAACTAAGAGTAAGTTATCATGCTTGATGATTGAAGATTTCTCAAAATTGAATTGGGGATTTTTTTCATGGCTAGGGTTTTGATACTTGGAATTGGGGCTTTTTTCTCCTTTCTTTTCTGTTTCTCTCTCTACTTTTCTCTCTCTCATCTTTTTCATTTTACCTCCCGGACTATTAAATATTTTGGTTGAACTAAAGTGTTATTATAATCTACTTAGTTAATGGTTTGAATAAAAAGGGGTCAATGATGATTCTCGAGTTGTAAGTAACATATTATTTCTGTTGCAGTTTAGTTTTCATAATAAGGAGTAAGTTAATGTCTTCTTTTCAATAAGCCTTGCATTTCACCACGGCGATAACGCTCCCAAAGTCGATCGACGTAGTTTAGATGTGTATGGATTTTAGGGGTGTTACGCTTATGATATTGATGTTTGCAGATTATAATAATTGTCCATTATGGGATATTTTGGTATCTTGGTTAGGTGACGAGTATTAATTATATTGTTTATTATCCTGATGTCTTTAAATTACTAGTTGCCGATTTTCCCATAATAAGTTAGTAGTTTCTACTTTCTACCACTAGGACACTTTTCCTAAATAATGCCTCGTAAAATATAATTTCCTGTTTTATCTCGAGAAAACTTGATAACAACATTATCGTCTACACAGGTTCGGGCAAAATTTCGCGCATTTTTTTCTTAGTTCAAAATATAGTCGCTACTCAGGGTAGAGATAGCGATTTTGCATGTTATTTCTTTTTGTTGTTGCTTTGAGTCATTAACTAGTTATTAGGCCCCGGGTTATGCCCCGAGTAAGAAAAAATTTCATTTATTAATATAATACTTTATAATAATAACACTAAATACAACTTAGCCTAGTGCTTAAGACTTTAGTATATGTACTTGAGGTCTCGGGATTAAACTCTATACTATGAAATTTCTAAATTTTTCTGTTGTATGTGGATCACATGAACTAAAACTCCCTAGGGAGA
Source organism: Beta vulgaris subsp. vulgaris (assembly GCF_026745355.1). Taxonomy (NCBI): domain Eukaryota; kingdom Viridiplantae; phylum Streptophyta; class Magnoliopsida; order Caryophyllales; family Amaranthaceae; genus Beta; species Beta vulgaris. The sequence goes on from NC_079209.1 coordinate 18,578,795, forward strand.
GCGCCACGTGGCATAGTTTCTTGTTTGTGCACGCCTTTTAATATATTTGTATAGATTTGTGGATTGAAGGAGAAGAAATATATCAATGCAAAGTCCCTACTATCAGCAACAATTTTATTAAAAAATGTTGCGTAATCCCCCGTAATTTTATGGATTTTATAAATATATTTTCGTATTTATATATTTATATTTAAACATAATTTAGTTTAAAGATTTATTTATTTAAAGAAGGTTGACTATCTTGAAAGTCAAAGAAATTATTTTAAGGATTAAGGAAGTTAAAAATATTTATTTAGGCATGCTTTGAAAAATGTTTGAAATACTAATTTGATTTGGAAAAGAAGTCTAAATGGGCTTGAGGAACCCAAAATTCTAAGTAGATTAGGAAAATAGTTTATATTGATGTAAGAGTTCTAATTCATTAATCCTCTTCATCATCAAACTCTATTTGAACTAAATCTCCTTTTCCTAAGCCCAAAAGGAAAAGCCTCTTTATAAATACCTTAATACCCAATTATTTTACCACACAAGATTTATTTTCCTCTCTCTTCACACGCAAACAACCGGCCTTCCTTGTTCTCTCTCTCCTCAAATTTTTTCGGTTTTCTTATTCTCTCAACTTTTCTTCTTCTTCAAGTAACATTTCTTCTTCGACAAGAAACATCACTACACCTTCAAAATCATAAATCTTTGTGCGTAATTGCTGCTCCGTGCCTCCTTATTTCCGGCGCCCTTCCTTGTTCTTCTTGGTTCTTTGAATTGTTGGTTAAGTTATTTTCTTCTTTCTCAAGTTTCCATTAAAGATCATGTTTTCATGCTTTATTTTAATACTAATCATGATGATTACCTTTAAATTACTGTTTCAATGATTAATCTTGATTCATATATATTATGTATTAAAAAAAATTAAAGATTTGTTTATTATTTTTAGATTTAGTTTTAATTATCAAAGTATGAATTTTTAGGGTTTTAATTATTGGAAAATCATAGTATTTTGTTATAAACTATGAGATTGTTTTAAATTATGAATTTAAGCATGTTTATGTATGTAGAGAGATTTATAATTTATAAGTTGCTGGAATTTTAGGAAGGGCTTTAATAATGGAGTTTTAAGGATTTTAATTACTAGTATGGTAGTACTATGCTAGATGCTAAAAGAATTGAAGTCTTAATAGTAAAATCAACTTTTGAATATTTTTAAAGGAGATTTAAATTATTTTAAAGTTGCTATATTTTATTTAGAGTATTGATTTTAGTTTATGTTGATTATTTTAGACGGAGAATATTTAGTAGGTGACTTTCCTATCAACTGGTTTACACAAGGTACATACATACCTATGTATTCTGTGATATAGTATCATGATTTAAGAAGGCAAAGTTGTAGTATCATGTATAGAAACTTTATAAGTTCACATGTGATTTTTAGTATGATCTGATTTTACATGTTTTATGCCTGTGCGCAAACATGTTAATTATGAGATTGATTATGAGTTAAAGATTATCATGTTTGTATGAAATTATTGATGCAAGGATGTGGATGGTAACTTTAGCTATTATCACATGGGGAAATTAATATATTATTGAGATGGAATAATCATGTTTAATCATGTGTTCCCTTACAGTATTATTTTCACTACTTCATAATAAGGACTGTGGGCCTTATTTGGTAAGTTGATAAGTTATGCCTTTGAAAGGAAAGATTGATTATCGGCTAGGTTCAACAAAATAAGAAAGATTGATATTAAAGAAAGTAATATTGGATTGTAAGTTGTGTGATCACTTATTAAATCCTAAGATAAAAGAGAATTTTAGTTTTAAATGTTTGATTTGATATTTCTATGTTACTTGTATGTGTGTCATAACAAGTAATAAATTGTAAATCATGTAAAGTGTAACTTGGATAGTAATAAACTTTAGACTGGTGCACGTCTAGAGTTGGACAATCAGGAGTTGGCGTACATGGTGGTAGCCCATGACTTTTTCTGGAAAATGGATTGATCATCATTCCTATTTTTCAAAAGCTTCCTCGATATGGTAGATCATTTTGAAATACGAATTCGTGCCCGTATTTCGTCTTACTAAGTGAAGGCAAGTTTAGATAAGATAACTTAAGTCCAATAACTATTCCACTAAAGTAATAAAAATATGTTTAAAGTTTAGTTAAGTAGAAGTTATCTGCAGAATGTTATATTGTTATATTATTATTTATCCCTACATGTTATTTATTATTATCATGTTAGGAATATTTATGTAATACTATGTAGTACTCAACTTTGTTGATTACGTGCTTTGTTTGTGATTGTTGATCATGGCTTTGCCTTATTGATCCTATGATGACCCATTTTGGTGAGCAGATTCTTTAGAGATATGACATTTACAGGTTCGCATATATTGCATCATTGGGAATCTGGAAATGGAGAGCTTGTGTAATCTAATATTATATTTACTTATTTAGTTGGAACATTTTATAATAAGTTTGGTTTGAGGTAGTCATTTATATAGAGTGTTTGGTTTTAAGTACTTATTTATTTATTATATTAAAGTATGAAGTTTAGTTATATGTTTTCCGCTGCAAAATTCTGAATAAGCCAATACGTTATCACACGGGCGATAATTGTTTGATAATTCTCTATGTTTTATATTGAAAAGTTATTTCTAAAAAGGGAGATTTATCGGGGTGTTACATGATGTAACTCATAATAGTGACTTTGATCGATGAGGCAAATCCCAATGGTGAGTAGCGATTTTAAGATAGAGTCGCTACCTTTTAAAAAAAAACTTGCATAGTTCGAGTTTACATGAAATATATAATTGTAATTTGTAAAAATGAAGTTTCAAGTTTATGCAAAAGGAAAAACATGACATCATTGGTCCTAACCATCACCAATTTACTTCAGAAAAGTCTCAACTTTTTATTAGAGTAGTCCTAACTTTTACGGATCTCTTCTCAAAATGATATTTTATCTTACTTAAACTATTAAAAAAGTTTATTGAGACATACTCCCTCTATATTTTTTTTTATCTTTCTCACTTAGAATCTTGACACTATTCACAATTAGATAGAATCTTTTAGATTTTTCTCAATATATAAGAAAAAAAATATAGTCATGTAGGGTCTTGTTTGATTCGTCTCAATGAGTACTTTATTTATATTCAATTATTATAATTTTTACTAATATGTAATAAAAGATATTTAATGTAGAGTAAGTGTATTGGCAAACAAATAAAGTCAAAATAGGAAAGATAAACAAAATATAGAGGGAGTATCACACTATCCAATAAACTTATGAAACAGTCTAATATCTCTATTACATAAGGGAAGGGGGGGCCTATGGTGTCCTCTTTTGAAGTGACTATTTTGCCCCCCCTTCCCTTTCTAAAGTACAAAAAGAATATTAATACCAAAATGGGGGTTCAAACAAAGCCACCGAAAATTAAATTGAACATCACTCGCAAATCACTTATATCAAGAAATTTTACAAATCACTCAAAGAATTGAGAAAATCACATTGAAGAAATCACGCAAATCACTCACATGATCAGAAACTTTACAAAAAACTAAATATTAACTTACACACTAATATAGTAGAATGTCAATACATACAAAACATTCACAAAATTCACTTACAGATCGTTGTTCTAAAAAAACCATTTACAATTACATACTCACAAAAATTACCTATAAACACAATCTCAGAAAAACATAAGATTTTGACAGTCATATCACACATTCGTCCCGGCGATTTTCGAACTTTCAAACAGGTACATAATTCTTTTAATCATCAAAGTATTTCACATTAGTCGATTATGTAGTTGAAAAAATGGATAATAGCAATTAGTTGAGAAGGGCTTTATATAATTTGATTCATTTCAATATAAAATCAGAAAACAAGATGTGTAGGAAATTTGATTCATTTATGACACTGATAAAAAGTAACAATTTTAGTTCTTTTATTAAAATTCCAATATAAAATTTGTGCCCAAAACTTTTGCAAAATATCCATGTTCAGTTAAAGGAGGTCTGTACTCTTCGAACCGTAAATACTATTCTCAATTAAGAGAGGTGAATAATAACTTGGATCTAAAAACTGCTTCCTCCCAAAAACGAGGATTAAAAATATTTTTGCAAAAAGTATAAAAGTATGAATAAAAGGAAATGAAAGAAAAAGGAAAAAGTAAAAATAAAAGAAGTAAAAATAAGTGGGAGAAAATAAAAAGGAAAAAGAAAAAATAGAAGAAAAAAAAAACTGAAGAGTATAGCAAAAGCCAAAAGGAGTAGAAAGAAAAGGAAGAAAAAAAAAGGAAAAAGATAATAAAAATAGAGAAAGGAAATCAGAAACTGAAGCATCAGACCCCCTTTTTGCAAACAACTTTTTCAAAAATCCATTTTCAAAAAAATAAAATTACATTAATTTGCGAAATCAGATTGTGTATGAAAATTTTAAAATTTCATTTCAAATATAATTGAAACTCGAAGTGTTAAAATTTAAAAAAGGAGAAAAATTAAAAATGACCATTTCATGCGAAAATAGATTGTGTATGAAAAAATTAAAATTTTATTTCAAATATAATTCAAACTCAAAGTGTTAAAATTTAGAAAAGGAGAAAAATTAAAATGACCATTTCATGCAAAATCAGATTGTGTATGAAAATTTTAAAATTTAATTTCAAATATAATTGAAACTCAAAGTGTTAACATTTAGAAAAGGAGAAAAAAAAACTGAAATTGTATTTACTTTTCGGTTAACAAATTACTGAAGTCCATGATTTAGGAAATTACCTTTCTTTGTTACATAATCGCCCCAATTAGATCTACTGCTTCATGAGACTTGAATTGAAATGCTTGATTTTTTGATGTTGTTCTTTGACGTTGACCTGAAAATCTACTTGATGTATGTTCGAAAAGTTCCTGATTTTGTTATTGTATATTGCATACTTTGATGAACTGGGTGAACTAGGTTCCTTCAAAATATAGGTTGTAGATTTGTAGTGAGAGGAGAGAGAGAATGAATAGTTAGAATGTACTGAAATTTTTAGGCCGAGAGGAGAGAGAGAATCAATAGTTGGAGCATTTTTTTCTTATCTGATGGTCTTCAGTTCACTCTCACTCTTCACCAATTTAATCTCACTCTTCACCAATTTACATTCACCAAGTAAGATCATGGAGATTAATAAGTTCCACACCGTTGATTACATATTTGAAGTTGACTGGACTGATGAATGTGCGTGGATTTTCAAGAAAATTAGTTAAAGTCAACAAAAAAGTAGTTACAAATGCAATTTCATTATTTATACTTATTTATTAAAGTGTTTTGAAATACTATTTGATTGTATTTCAAAGAATCTTATTCACAAAATGGAGGTGAACTTAAATACTAACTTGCATTTTGTTTTTGCTTTCTACTTAATAATAATTAGGCCTAAAAATGTCATCGCACGCATCGCGTGCATAAAAAGCTAGTGTCATAATAAACCAATTTAATAGTTTACTTAAGTTGAATGACCATTTTAATAAGACTCTAAAGATGAAACTATTCTAACAAAAGTTGGGACCTTTATAGTGGGGACAAAATTTAAAAATTTCCAATACAAAATGCTAATCGATTTGCTTTTTCCATGATTCATTAAAAATCAAACCTACCACTTTACCATTCCCCATTTCCCCTAATGCCTGCATTGTGCTCCCAGTAGCACAATGAGAACTGTGCTCCCACAATACAAAATAGAACATTTACGAATACGAAAATGAACATATACGAATGCGAAAAGGAATATTTTACTGTTGAAGTGGAACATTACAAAATTCATTTATGAAAATGAATATTTTATTGTTGAAATGAAACATTACGAGAATTCATTTATGAAAAAGAATATTTTACTGTTGATGTGGAACACTACCAGAATCCAAATACGAAAATGAACATTTTTGGTTGAAGTGGAACATTACTAGAATTCAATTACTTAAGTAGAACATATGCTTATCAAATATGGAACATACTTTTAGTGAAAATAAAACTTACTGTTTTGGTGGAAATAAGTGTTATGGCCTGTTCTCCCCAACTTATTTTCAGTTCATTTCAGTTCGATTCAATTCAGTTCAGTTCAATTCAGTTCAGTTCAATTCAGTTCAGTTCAATTCAGTTCAGTTCAGTTCAATTCACTTCAGTTCAGCTCTGGACAATACTTTTACTCTCACATATCACTATTCATTTCAGTTCAGTTCAGTTCAATTCAGTTCAGTTCAATTTAGTTCAGTTCAATTCAGTTCAGTTCAGTTCAGTTCAATTCAATTCAGTTGAGTTGAGTTTAGTTCAATTCAGTTTAGTTCAATTCAATCCAGTTCAGTTCAATTATTTTATGCCGAAGAGAACAGACCCTTAGAAGAACATTTTTTAAAATTGAACATTTGCTTATCGAATATAAAACAATTCACAAAATATAGAACATAATTTTCTACTGAAAAATAAGCTTAAAACGAACATTTGTTGAAATAGAACACTTGTTGATTGAACATAGAACAATTTTTTTACGAAAACTAGAACATATTTTTTTGCTGAAAATATGCTTAAAATGAATATTTGGTGAAATAAAACATTTACTTATCAGAAATGAAACAAATTTATTGAATACGTAATGACTGATGTGTACCGTGCTCCTGGAAGCACAATAGAATTTTCACATCCCCCTCCCCTCCCCTCCCCTCCCCAACCCGAGCTTGTCTTGGCAACCAACCGTTTGAGTCTCTTAGGGGACTCAAACGGGGGTAATTTGGTCATTTTATGCGTTGGAAGATTTCACGCGTGTGTGGCTGACATTTGCTTGGTACCAATGCTAGGTTATAATGGTACCATTCTCCGAAAATATTGATACCTTGGTACCAGTCCTGATAACAATTTAATACCAATGTCAGGTTATAATGGTACCATTGTGTTTTATTTTGGGTGTTTGAGTCTTTTTTGGACTCAAACCGTTGGTTACCAAGCCTTTCTCTCCCTCCCCTCCCTCCCCTCCCTCCCTCCCCTCCCTCCCCTCCCCTCCCCTCCCCCCCAAAGTTGTGTGCATTACCCGATACACCCCTCTGGTTCATTACAACAACATTTTGTATGCTTACATTATCAACCAAGCGAGACAGAGACTGCGAGAGAGTAGAAGTCCGGCACAAAGATTTAGGACACAACAATTATATATGAAAAACCTACTTTAAGTCTTTAACCTCTCATCTTTTGCTTAATCTCAACGTTTTTTACCGATACTTTTCTCCCTAATTCTTTCTTCTAATCACACTCTCAATTCTCAAATCACATTTCCGCGCTGATTATCGAGGAGAGAGAAAATAAAGCAGAGATTTCTCTGCTCTGAATATCATGGAGGACGCATATGCCAGATCTGCTACTGAGGTTATTTTCTTAGCTTCATCAAAATTCTCAAATTTTGATAATTGCATGGTTGACAAATTCACATTTTGATTTTGAAATCAGGTGTTGGACTTTTTTGCTGTCGATCCAGCAAAAGGTCTTAGTGATTCTCAGGTATTCACACTCCTCAATTTCGCTGCTAATCAATTTCAATTTTTTTTGATTTTTTTTTTTTTTTTTTTTGAGTTTTATTATGTTTTTGCAGGTAGCTGACCATGGAAGGATTTATGGCAGAAACGGTTGGTACTTTTTTTTATTTTTTAAGTTAATTTTTCTTTGTCTTCTAATTAGACGTTGTCAGCTCTTTAAAAATACTAGCCTTATATGCACGCGAAATCGTAATCAAAATTGAATTAATTGCATGATTTCATGTAGTAATAATTTGAAAGAAATATAATTTACAAAGTTTTCATAAAGAAAAACATCCTCATAGTAAAATAATGTAATACATCTAAGATATTGTTTTTCAATTGCGTAATTTCACTTCATAGTGCTTGCTCAACCACATGCACTCCTCCGCCCAACCATTGCAATTTGAGAATACGGATACTTATACATTGGTCCCAAATTGATCATTATAGTCGTGCTTTGATGATCCTACAATTAAGAATTTGACTCTCATTAGCTTAAAGATCAAACTAGGACGCTTTTGGGTACTCAAGATGATGATATTCCTCTACTTCGAGAATGATGGGGGTGTCTTCTGTAAACTAATTTGGAAAGCATCACAAATACTTCCCACTAACAAAATAATGCGACATTGCAACATTAACCTTAAAGATCAAACTAGGACACTTTTGCGTTTACTAATGATCAAGCTTTTCATTAGCATTAAGTACACATCATGTGTATGCTTCTATTCTACAAAGACCAATTGAATGATGTGGCAGTGTCACCCCCAAAATGCTGTCAGCTGTCCGGTCGTCTAGAATTGTGATTTATGTGGCATGGCTGGTACCTTTGTGATTCTTATTTCTGATTTTTCATATTGTATTTTTACTTGCTTTCTAATGCATGATTTTTTTTCTCATGTGAATATTGCCCTGGAATTCTTTTGGCTGCTTGAACCATTTCAGTACTTCCACAAGAAAAGAGTAAGTTTATGTCTCTAATCCTTCTTTTTTTTTTGTACAGATATCTTTGAAGCATATGTATTGGTTGTATTGCTGTTTTGTTTCCCTGTCACTCAATTACACAATTTTTTACTTCCAAATAGCATAGTTTTTCAAAGAAATGTTGGGGGTTAGTATGATCATATGAAAGCAGGACAACTTAATGGTTCTACTCCCTTTGTTCGAAATTAGTTGCAACATAGTTTCAGGAAATAAGTTGTTGAGTGACTATCAGTTATTACTTCAACTAAAGGTTAGATGTGATAGGAAATTATGGGGTATGTTTTATTATCGAGTGAGAAAGTGGAGTATTAATTGTACTGAAAGAGACTGTCCTAAGTTAGAGAGGGGCGGGTTGGAGAGAGGCGTTAGAATATTAGTGGGCCCACTTTCTAAACAGAAGTGTTTAAATTAATATGGGACATATGAACAAAGGAAGTGTTCGAACAAATTTGGGATGGAGGGATTATTTGTTAATGGTCATGGCAGTCCATGGACCACGATCATGTGCAGCGTGGCAAGGACAGTGCAATTTCCCTAATGATTTTCTTGAAGAGGATGACACAACTATGATTGGTGGTAGTAGGTTTAGTTTGTTTGTTGGTCAGGCCTGATGATAGTTCTGGACCTTCTAGTGATGTTGCTGTGGCGTGTGGGTGGCTGGTGATAATAATTTTATTGAAGGCGTTGAATTATTACTAAATCAGTTAAGGGAAGTATAAATTGGCAGAAGATTGGCGGGTCTGAATCCCATCAATTTGTAGAGTTTGATAGGGAACCTTTGGCAAAGAAGTCAGGGAGTTAACGTGATCATGTTCTTAATAACTGAACTCAATTAGTGAGACTTTCTTTCCTAGAAGCATAGATGCTGACAGGCATGCAGTGATTATTTTTGTAACATGGGAATAAAACTGACTAAGTGGTACTAAAACATGGCCTATTACTTAGATGTACTCTAGGAAGGAGAACTAGATAAGGAACTGGAGAACTGAAAGTTGGTAATTACGATAATCATGACCGGAAAGAAGAATTTTTTCAGTTGTACTTACCGTATGATTATCTGTTGAGATTTTCTGCTTCTTCCATGAAAATTATTTACCCATGAAGATGAACTTCTCCTAAAGTTTGTTTTGCCTATTCTAGTTACTAGGGAATGTTAGCTAGTATCTGTGATAAGACATTGGAAAATGCATCGTGTCTCCACAAAAAGCATTAAAATCGTAAGGGGAGTTGGGGCGTAATGACTGGAACAGAAATTATGCAGATATTGTTAATACTTAATACTCATAGGCTAAGAAAAATGATTAAACTTTCCTTGCATCTGTATTCTCTCCTTTTTCTCTCTGCTATGCATGAGGGAAATTGCAAATGGAGTAGGGGTGAAGTGGTTACAGGCTGCATTTTGCCGAGTAAGATAAGTTCGAGATTTTAGGAAGTAGCAAATGGAATAGCAATAACATCAAATTTCAATAAATTCTTGTTACACAATACGGAAAGTTCTTTTTCTTTAAAGTGATATTTTACCCTCTCCCTGGAATAGCAATTAAATTGAACTTGGTTAATTCCTTATTACAGTCGTGCTGAGAATTGATAACAATCTTTTTTACAATTATTAAAGAATTAGGTTAGAAGGTGTTGCTGCCGCCCATTTACAGAAGGAGGGATAATGACCAAAATTCCCTCAAGCTATTTTGGTGCAATTTTTTCGAAAAAACTAGTCCAGTGACACTCACTTATTAAGCCTTTGACTCCAGCTGTACAAAAGTCTCAAAGAAAGAAACTTGAAAGCTTCACAAGTGGAAACTAAACCCTCAAAAATCTGTCGGTTTATTTCCTTCCAAGTACACCACCAACTTGCTAATAGAATCATCTTCCAAACCTTGGCGCACCAACCTTATTTCGTCCTTTTATTCCAAGACAACAAGAGCATATTTGACATGACAAGGTGGGAGTGTGGGACCCACCTTAGTGCAACAAGATCAAAGATAAGTGCCAAAGAGAAAGAGCCCACGGGCAAAAGAGGAGGAGTTTATCAACCAATGCCCCTCCTTAAGGCACAAAGTGCAACGAGTAGGAAACAAAAATTGCTTCTCTTAAGAATATATGTGGTATGAATTTTCTCGTACACTGCTGAATTAAGCTTCAGGAGCTTTTGTCTTCCAAATATCAAAAGCAAGGAAATTTGTGAGTACTGTTTTTTCTAACGACAAAGCAGGCTGTCTTGACAAATCATCTCGTCATTCTGCTCCAAACATCTTGTCATTTTGCTCTAAAGAAACCTCTTGAACAGATAGACATTGTAAACTTTTTGACACTGAATCTCCTTCCCAGTCTCTAGGAAGCTTAGAAAGGTAACATTCCAATGCTTTTGGTTACTATTCTAGATTACCACCTGAGAAATGGTGGTCTCTTTTAGTGAATTCAAATCTGAACAAATACGGAAACTGGAAATTGAGCTTTTAGAGGTTAATCCCTCACACCAAATATCATACCAAAACTTAACTATTGAACCACTTTTAACTTTCAAACCAATCACAAACTTAAAGTTTTGCCAACCACTTGAAATGATGCCAATTCTGTTTCACTTCTCACTTGAACAAAGCATGGATTATGGACTAAGATATTGTGCACCCGAAAAGAACATACCATCATACAAAAGAACACGAACTTTTATTCAGCCATTTCACTGAGTAAAAAGAACACACAATTGATAATTAAAGAACATGTATAATCTCCATTTTATAAAAAAACATACTTCCTCTATTCTTTTTCTATTGCAACGATACCACTTTGGTAGTTTCACATCTATGGCAACAATCCTATTTTTGGTATAAAAAGCAACTTTAGTTGACAATATTACCCTTACTTTATCTTAATAAAACCATCTTTAAATACTGAGTTTGCCTCATGAAGTTGCTTTTACTTTGTTAAGGATTTATTTCTCTCTTACTGTTGTTAATTAAAGAGATACCTTTATGCTAAACTACCCACCTTTTTCACTTCCTTAAAAATTGTACCCAAACCCATTGTTGCAATAGAAAAAGAATGGAGGAAGTGTCGTAATGATATGAACATATAGCAAATTAACATACAATTTACATTAAAAGAACATACCTTTATTTGAATTTTTTTGGTGTTAAAGAGTTTATATTGTGTTAAATTATCACACAAATCACAACTCAAATTTTCACAACAATTGAGAAGCCATAGATGAAAAAAATGAACTCAAAAATCAACTGGACGAACATACCAAAAGAAAACATGGTTTAAGATTAAAGAACATGTCTAATATCTAATCATTGAAAGACACATGTCATAATGAAAAGAACATATAATTTAAAATTAAAGAACATACATTCTACGTAAAAATAACACACATTTCAAAACAAATAAAGAACATATATATTCTCCATTTTTAAAAGTACATGTGTCATAAAAAAAAGAACATATAATTGAAGAAGATACAACATAAAAGTAAAAAAAAACATATTTTTTAGATAAAAAGAACATACAATAAAATGAAAAGAACATGTCTAATCATTTACCAAAAAGAAAGAACATAGTCAACATACATAAAAGCAAAAAGAGCAACATCTACATCATGTTAAAAAAAAATTCATCTATCATCTACATCAATTAAAAACCAGTAAAATATTTGAAACACTGATAAAAAAACAAATCGAGAGTATCTCTTATAGCTTAAGCAAGGTAGAGTATCAATTAAGGATTATAATATCAATACCCTTTTTTTGTAAAAAGGGAAAAGGAGTTGCACGATTTAAGAAAACAAACGACAGCATCTTTTTAAAAATCATGAACTCTAAAAATGGTAAAACGATATAGTTTAGAGTAGGGTGCACCATCCTCTACATGCACTTGGGTGCATTTTCCTATTTGCAGACCATATGTAGGTTACCTACTTTCAGTGCTCGTTATGATAACTTTAAGAGAGAATTATAATACTTACTATATCAATGTGTTTAATTCTCAATGCAGGTACTCCTTTCTGGAAGCTGGTCATAAAGCAATTCGATGATTTGCTTGTGAAGATATTGATTGTGGCTGCCCTTGTTTCATTTGTTTTGGCTTTAATTAATGGAGATACTGGCTTAACTGCATTTCTAGAACCTTCAGTAAGTTGATTTTTACTTCTACTTGATATGTGGGTCAAATTTGTTTTCCTTACCTACAAATAGACCCGGGCTTGACTCAATCTAAAGCGGATCTATTTGGAGGTAAGGAAAATAAACTGTTCAGTAAACTCAGAGTACATTAAAAGAGAATCATGAGGAATGTAAAAGTTATTAGAAATTGATTGCATGCCAACCAGGCTAACATTTATACAAGAACATTTAGGTCAAAGCCCTGTAGAAAAGTTTGAAAGTAATGTAGGAGAATTATCCTAAAGGTCTTTTGTCTAGAGAACTGGATTTCAGAACTTTCTGTCATTTATTTCCGACAACAGAAACGGCCAAATATGACGACCTGTTCCGCCTGAATCAACATAAACAAAAAGATGGCGGATACCCTCATCGTATTCTTAAGAAAATCTGTCTCAATCAGACCTCCTAGTTACAGTGTAAGCTTAAAGGACACAATTGTTAAGGAAAATGGGGAAAGGAAGGATAGTAAGATCTTCATGCTTTATATGGTATTTGCCATGGTTATATAAAAACTGGAGTTTAATATGGAAAAATTGAATATAGACCTGGAAAAAGGATTGTTGGGAATAAGTGTAGTTTGGGTCAACTTTGGCTGGTTGAATTTTGGGCTATTTTGCTTCCGTTGCCAGTTTTGAGCTTTCCGTTTCTGTTTAAACAATAAATGAGCTTTTGAAAACTATAAAATGTAGTTCATAGTGTTTGTTGTCACTTGTCAGCATAATTAGTGTAAGTATGACACATTGAAGTTCATTATATACCTTATATTATACAATTGTTGAAGTCTCATGATCAAGAAGTGAATTGCTTGTTGAGTTGATGAATAATCGCTTTGTTAGCTTGATTCTTCTGAATTTGGGTTTCTTTGAAATTGTCCAATGTGATCTGTGTCTGCTGCAGCAAATCCGAACCATGTACTATGCTACAGGTCAACCATTGGTCTTGCCAGGTTTATCACTTAGCAAGTATTATGATCTTATATGAGAGGGGGGGGGGGTTGGTAGTGGAATTTTTAGAGCTAAGATAGTGTTACAATGTTTAAGGTTAATAGTAAAGTAATGGGTATGAGATGATGTATTGTTGCATTTGTGTAACAGTTTTCCCGCTTTTTGGGCCCCACTTTAAAATGTTGATATTAACTGCCAAAATGTACAGGTTATTCTCATGATATTGGCTGCAAATGCTGCAGTAGGTGTAATTACAGAAACAAATGCTGAAAAAGCAATTGAGGTAAATTTATTGGATTTATTTGAGTTGCTGGATAGACATACTACCCTTTATCCAAAATGTCATTTTTTATATGACTATAGTCCCTTGATCACGTTTAGCATAGATAAACACCGATGATAATGATTGAGGATTTGTTTTTGAAGCTCGTTCTTAAAATTCTGGATGAAGCAATTCTTCATTATCCCAAACTCCTAATATGTGTTGCTTCCTTTATTCAATTATCCCTATTTCTGGTTTATGATCATGGATTTGGGGTCTATCGAGGTCATGTATATCTCTGCTGTAATATTGTTAGACCTCCTTACTGTCCAAATCAGTGTCACATGCCAATTGCGAAGCTCCAAGATGCTTTATCAACCTGAATGTTTGAGAATAATTGGTGAAGTAGTTCAATGGCTACTCTGTGTTCTTAATCCTTTCTTCAAATTTTGCTTCTAGTGGAAATAATTGCTTTGCAGATGCTAGATAGAGCTTGTACTCAAAATGCAAAAGAACAATGGTTCGCATAGTGGATATGGAAAATTCTTTCCATTGATTGTTTTGCTGCATTAATGGGGAGCAGATTACGGATGATAATTATTGAGTAGTATACAAAAGATGTAACCCTGTATAGGAGCTCTGTGTTGTCTTTGGATAAATATATTTCTTTGAAGTTGAAATATTATTTCTATGAAGTATGAAAGACTTACAACTATTCGATAACTAATTCTAGAGGCTGTTAGACCAGATGTTGTTAGTTCCATGGACATCCTATAGATGCGCAGTGCATATTCTATTCATTTAATAAATTTTAAATTAGTTAATATGATACAAAAAACAGCAATTAAGCTGACTTTTTTTTTCAAGTGAGACCCCTTAGAAATATTGATCATATCGCCTGGATTTGATGGTTTTTTTAGGACTTTACTTTTCAACCTTTCAAGTCGGACCTTTATGACCTGTGTCTTTTGTCTTTTCAATCTTTATGACGACTTGTTACTTTTTTTCATGATGTAATTGGTTTACTTTTTATGTTTGTGCTCATGCTGATGTGGCGTTTAATATGAATTTTCTATTTCTTGTTTTACCCCTGTTCTTATCACAGGAGCTAAGAGCCTATCAAGCAGATGTTGCGACTGTTCTAAGAAACGGTAATATGATTCCTTAGGGCCTGTTTGAAATCGTTTTTGTTTTCAGTTTTCAGTTATTTAAAACAAAAAAAATGGAAACCATAATATCTAGTTTTTTGTTTTCTGTTGTCTATTTTATCAAAATTGACATGTTCAGTACAAGTATTCTAATATTAAGTTTAATTATACCGCTTATATCATATGAGTTTTGCATATATCAAACCAAAACCGGAAACTGACAAGTGATCCCCAACGGGCCCTTAGTTATGCTGAACATGGCCATAGTTATGTCATGTTGTGCTTATGACTTATCCAAGCTTTTGTTGTCTTTATATTTTTTGTGTTCAGTCTTCACCTCTAATTCAATTGAAGTCTTGTTGGCTTCTTAACAGGTTGTTTCTCGATAGTACCTGCCACAGATCTTGTTCCAGGGGATGTTGTAGAAGTCACTGGTAAGTTGTTGATTATATATTCATTTCTTGCTGGGTTCCCATAATGGTATTTTTCTGACGTATTTTTTTATATCAAAATATAGTGGGCTGTAAAGTTCCAGCAGACTTGCGGATGATTGAATTGTTAAGTGATCATTTACGAGTTGATCAAGCCATTCTTACTGGTACTTGTTGATTTTCTATCTCTCATCATTTTTATTCCTGATTATCATTTGATATTCTATGTATGATAAACGTAAGGGAAGCAGATGTCTCATTTAGTTAATCTTAGTTATCTCACTCGTATGTGTTAGTTGCTGCAATATCATCATCCCTGGACATACCTCAATATTCCATTTCTGTATTTTGCTGTTTTCATGGAACTTTTGTCAAAAATATTTTATCTTCTTTCATCTTTGTGGCGAATTAATAGCATGGACCATCAGCTTGCTGGGTCTTATTTGTATAACTAGTATTTGGGGTATGATCCACTATAACCTTCATTTGACAACCTGCTGACTACTTGTTATGCTTACGGATACTGTGTGGGTAACCTGTAAATGGATTTGTTTTTGCTGACGGAGTTCCTTTTCTCATATTCTGGTCAAATTTTTACTGTAGGTGAGAGTTCCTCAGTAGAGAAAGAAGTTGATTCTACTTCAGCTGTGAATGCCGTCTATCAAGACAAAACGAATATTCTCTTCTCGGTAATGTCGTAGTCGGGATCGTAGCATCAAATTACTTGCTTGGTCGCATGTGTTGAGATACATCAGATTAATTCTTTATTCGTCAAACCAATTTTTATTTTCTTAGTAAAGAAAATAAGACTTGTATTATGAAGGTAAATGAGAGTTGACTTATAGAGAAAAGTGTATTGATTTATGTTTTGGAGGAGGTTTGTCTTGGTGATCTATAAGATTTCCTCAAGGATTGTTGTGGAATACATTAGGTCACTATTGCTAGAGGCTAAGATAAAAAGAAGAAGAATGTGGTGAACTGCATTTGACCCCCTTGTTTGGTTGTCCTGGTTGGACAAGAACATTGACTTTAATGCGCAAGTCCCAATCTGAACTGGTGAAGTCCTTGTGGGCTAGATCATCCTAATGCTACCTCAGTTGCAGATATGGAATGAAGGGTCAATCCATTATGTGAAGGTTTTGTTCAGGCTTTTTTTTTTGTTTTAAATGAATGCCTCTTAGTGCTCTGTGAATAGTAGTCCTGTAGCATATAGTTGAAATCATGCCATGAGGAATAGTATTCCAGCTCTCCATTCTTTTCACCGCAGCGTCCATCGCTTAACGATAGACATGCCAAAACTTAGAGGTTAGAGTAAATAGAGGATTTAGATGTTAGAGTGAGCAACCATTCTCCACTCTCATTCCTCATTTTTAAAGCCTCTCTTTGGCATATTTATCTCCTATTTCACCTTTTTTGTGAGATATGATGGTGCAGGTCATTTCCGTAGGATTGCATTTGACTTGAATTGGGGGGATACACTTTGTAGGCTATCCTAGAATCTTGTAATTAAGTGGGTGCCTTAGATCTTAAAGTTTATGGTTTAGGAATTTTCCTATCATCCTGCTACAAATAGTGGCAAAGAGCTGCTAATCCTTGCTCCCGAAACTACATCTGCAGTTCAAAAGGGATGAAAAGATTTCCGTGGACAACAATTTGCATAAACTCAACCCGAAAGATATTTTTTAGATTCACAAGCCAATGTAGGTATACTGGTAAGGTTTGAGTTAGGCAGGGAGGACCTGGTCCTTGTGCTGCAAAGTGCATTTCTTCAATTAAAAGTTCTTCACAAAGAGGTATCAATGCTTTAAATAAGTCTTTTTTATTACTTGCAACCTTTGTATGATATCATTTTCCCTTCACTCAGAATCAAGGGTGAACATAAAAGATACGGGATGCCTATTAGCGCTCAATGTGTTTAGGTGGGTTTTATATTCTTATCTCTTTCTGTCAATTGTTAGGGTACAGTTGTAGTTGCTGGTCGTGGAAGAGCGGTTGTGATTGGCGTTGGCTCTAATACTGCTATGGGCAGCATACGCGATTCAATGTTGAGGACAGATGATGTAAGCCATTAGATGGAAAACATCGTTGCTTTTTTTGATTTTCTTGGGGACTCTTCCTGTGTCATTGTGTTTAGAAAGAATGGGGGTGCTATTTTAATAGTGTTAGTTCAAGTAACAAGCTAACTTTTGATGCACAATTGCGCACCATCTGTTGCAGGAGGCGACACCGTTGAAACGGAAGCTGGATGAGTTTGGTACATTCTTGGCCAAGGTTATATGCTCTGCATTCCACTCTAATCATAAGAAAGTTCTAATGAAGAATATTGTTACTATGTTTGTATACACAAGAGTAATCTATGCATTTGCTAGGAAGATGAACTTTAATATGACTTGCTTCTATAGTTCTCATAATGCTTGGATTTTTTGGTTGGAGTGGATATGATTCATCATGGTGTTTCCATTTCGGACAGTCCTTGAATTGGGAATTCGGTGACCTTCCTAGTTGTCCCAGGCTGTCCATTTCTGGAGTTCTCTGGATCATATAACATGCTTGGGAATTTCATCTAGTTCTGCTCTCAGTATCTCGTTTCACAAGCACGTATAAAACATAGCATGTTTTTTTTTTCCACAAGTTTTTTTTGGAAAACCAAGCTGACGAGGCTTAATAATTTTCAGAGCCTTTTATGTTTAACTTTAATGGAACTGGAGCCTCAATGCTACTGACAACTCAGAAAACTGAATTCTTATATAAGTGTGTCCACTCATTTTTCTCTTGTATCTTATTATAGTCGGGGAATTAGGAGTTTTTACTTTTTACTCTTGCTTGTGATCCAGCTTCTTCTGGTTCTCTCTTTCTCTCTCCTCTCTCTTTTTTTTTTTGGGAAACGACTACCTGCGATTATGGGAGATCACAGGTTTACCATCCTGGAATATTTTGTGGAGCTCCAACAATATCGCTTCTCAATGCGGGATCCTTTTGTCTTTGCTACTGCTTAGAAAGAAAGCCTTTCATGAATCACTCTCCTAAGCTACCCCCAAAGAGAGAGTAGAAGAAAATTCTAGGCAAACAGGAGTAAAGTTAAGTAATATGGCACCCTAAATAGGATTCTGTTAAGCCATGCTCGCCACTATCTGATGTATGCTTATTCTATTGAGTAATGTGGAGAAATCTCTATATGAACATCCTATCATATGCAATAATGCAACATACAAATTATGCACCTGGGCCGTTTTTGAATCCTTAGGAATACAAAATTACGATACATACTCTCTTCATTTGTTATTAGTTGTTTTACTTTTTCGCAAGATATCATTGTTGATATATCACAACAAATCTTATTGTGTAATATACTAATATATTATTGATTTTGTCTCAATGTTTATTTTGAAGACATTAATTTTTTTCTTTTGCTAATAGATAGTTAAAGATATTAATGCTTAAAGTTTTGCATTGGCAAACACAAAAGTCAAAGTGGAACAACTAATAAAAAACAAAGGGAGTACAAGTGCCATGTTTTATAGTATACAATTCTATTAGATGCTTTCAAAGTGTTGATCATTTTGTCCCTTATGAGACTCTAATCGAGTTTGCAAATGATCATACAGAGAAGGGAAAGGAAAGCTAAGCTGCACATTAGAATATTCATTGCTGCCAATGATATGTATATATATATGATTTTGAGTTAGTTCATTCAGTTGATATCATGTTGACAAATTAATCATATAAGGTAATGGATTAAAGTCCGCTCTTGATTCCTCTCCTATGAAAAATAATTTATTCTTCATGATAATACAGCTTCATTTATTTCAGAAATTGCCTCTCTGGTAGTTTGACAATTATAGTGGTCGATCTGTGGACATGTGGACCTTCCCTTAACCTTGCGAAAGTGGAATGCATATATGGTGTTGTTGGTGATATAAATTTATCATATCTGTGAAGAATGGATAGAAAATTTGAGATATAGAGAGATAGTGTTGGATGACTTGAGGATGAGGGTAATAAACAATACTAGCGCCTAGCCAGAGGCTCAGATTTATAAAACTGTTTGAATTGGTTTCTCACAGAATGAGATATTCTATGAAATTGGCCATGGCTTCTCTACAGAGGAGGTTCTAGTAATCTTTAAATATGCTCTTGATATTTGTCATCAACTATGTAAGCCATGGAGTATTAGACTATCTGATAGCTGCTTAGCCTATTTAAATCTCAATGGTCTGGTCTGGTCTGGTTTTGTGATCAAAGGGCTTTTTGTGGAATGTTATACATTGTGATTGCCTAGTTCGACCGTTTTTTTTATCCTTTTAACTTATTTCTCAAGTTTTAGAGGACTTCTGCAGTTCTGCTCCTTTATCTTTGTGGCACCCCCCTTTATCTGAGCTTAGTCTATCCAATGAGGAAAAGTAATATATGTACCTTTTGTTTGTTCTCTGAAGACAAATATTGGAATGGAGAGTTGGAAATTAAAATCAGATACCAATGAGGGTTGATTCTCAAGCTGGTTATGAGTTCTGACTCTTTTGTTGTCTCAAGCTACACCATGTGGAGAGGGCATGATGGTCAAACTTGACCATAAAATTCCACATTTGGTGTATTTATGGTTGAATTTGACCTTGTGAGACCACAATTCATGTATTGAATCGTATTGATCATTCTCTATTTTTAATTTTTCTTTTTTGTCAAATTTGTGGTGTTTAAGTGGGTGGCGTTCTTTGGTTGGCGTGGTTGGTGGGATGAGGAATTGATTATAATCTAACACCGGTTGTGGGGTTACGGCGTTTGATTACGAGTTGAGTGATGGGTAAGGATTGTTGTTGAGGTGGGGATTGGGGAATTAGGATATGTTGGTGGCTATGATAAGGGGTATGAGTGTATGAGGGTGCTGTTGGTGGTGGGTAAGTGGTTGGGATTGGAACATGAAGGGGTTAGGGTTGGGACTTGGGAGTAGATATGAAGGGGCTGATAGTGAGTTCTTCGGAAGTGGTGGGGGTGGAACCTTGCTGGTGGCTTGGTGGGACATAAGGTTTGTTAAATGATGGAGGTCAAGAGCATAAGGGGTTGGGGGGGGGGGGTTCTGGGAAATTAGTGTCAAGTATTTAGTAAGCTCTCCAGCAGTGGTGTCGGAATTATTAGGTTGGTGATGTGAGCCATGGGGTGGAACGGTGGCGGTGCTAGTGGTTTGGTGGGGGAATGGCTGAGTGCTTTTTTTTTAGTAATAGTTACTACATATGGTTTTTACTAGTTTACCACTTATTTGGCCATAAAGTTTTAGGAGAAATATGTATGTGAGTCCTAAAAGGGAAGATATAGTACTCCCTCTGTTTCAAAATATAAGGCATTCACGCTTTACGAAAATTTGCTTTGACCACAAATATCTCTCAAATACGATAAATAAAAATTTTAAAAATTATACCGTTGAATTCGTATTGAAAACTACTATAATAATATTATTTTTTAAATTTTTTTATCAACATAAATTGAGAGTAATTAACGGTCAAAGTTCAACCTCGAACACCGTGCGTGCCTTATATTGTGAAACGGAGGGAGTATTAATTTATTGTATATTGTATTGAAGTCAATGTTGTGGGCCAAGAAAAGTAGAGTGAGAAAAACTGATTGTAAAGATAATAATACTTCTTCCTTTTTGTTTTAGATGTTACACTTTCCTAAAACGGAATGGTTCAAAATAAATGTTCACTTTTTTTTCTTTCCTAAATTAGTAAGTTTTGCCTTGTAAAATGACCAACTTACCCTTATAAGTTATAATAATTAATCAAAATTAAACCTATTTAATTTAGCCAAATTTAACCTAAATTAACAATTAACCACCATCCCTCTTCCACCCACCCTAGCAGTCCAACCCCCTCCCCACCACTACATCAACCCCCCTCCCCACCACTACGAGCCGAAAACCACACCCCATTCGCCGGAAACCCCACTACACCAGCCGTAAACCCCACCCAGCCGCCAAAAACCCACCCCATTCGCCGGAAACCCCACTACACCCGCCGTAAACCCCACCCAGCGCCAAAAACCCAACCCAGCCGCCCAAAATGCCACTCAACCCGCCGAAAACCCCACCCACCCACCGAAAACCCCACCCCACTTGCCGAAAACCTTACCCCACGCGCCGAAAACCCCATCCTAGCCTCGAAAACACCACCCCTACTGCCGAAAACCCCACCCACCCCACTCGCCGAAAACCCAGTCGAGCGACTGCAAGGAAGGTGAAGGGGAGGGGGGTTGCGAGTTCAGCAGGGGAAGGGGAGGGAGAGGGTGTCAATGGTCGATTTGGTTGTGTCGGTGGTCGATTTGGTGGCATCGGTGGTCGCAGCGGTGGCGCACTGGTGTGGCCCACTGGTGGTGGTGGTTCACTGGTGTTCCTTACTCCCTTTAATCCCCACCCTAACTTTTTCTTAATCCCTCATTATAATTTTGCCTAGGTAACCGAACTTTTTAAAGTGTAACATCTAAAAAAAAAACGGAGGAAGTATAAAATTGGTAGGACCATTCTAGAAACAGAAAAAAAAGTGGGTAAACTAATACATGATAACCCAAAAAGGAAAGTGGGTAAACTAATAAAACCAGAGGGAGTTATACATAGTTAGGAAGGCTTAAAAAAGGGTAATCTTGTTTCTCCTTTCTTGTTCATCTTCGTCGTTGATATCTTTGAGTAGGATTTTAAAAGCGGTTATTAGTCGGGTTTGTAGATAGCTTACATGAGGGAGCGAGGGAGGGTGTGGTGGTGTCTCACTGGAATTGTGTTCTTTTTCTTAAATAAACTTGGGGTGTCTCAAAATATTTTAACTGTTCTAGTTCTTTGTTTGTTTTTGGGTTTCATGGTTACTTCATCAAGAGCAGTTTCGGGATTATTGTCCAGCCCACTATCTTAGATAGCCTTTTTTATTTGATGGGAGTCATCCATGATCTTCCTCACCTTGTTTCTTCTTAAGGAGATAGTCCCCATACAACTTTTTGCTCATACCCGACTCTGGGTACTGGTGGAACAAAAGTTATTCTTTTATTGGGGGGGGGGGGTTCATGGTAATTATTTAAACTAGGCTTCTGTAGCGAGTGAAATGATTTATTTGGGTTTTAGATTGGAGAAACTCAATATGTTCAAGAATCTGTAGTTGCAGGGACCCGCAAGGTATTACCTCCTGAAGCAGTGAAGTGTGCATATTATGTCTTGTTAGTGAGGAGATAGGGATGATTTGTTTTGCTTTGTTGAATGGGACTTTTTTTAATGGTAGAATGTTTGTGTCAATTTTTTTTTGGGGTATCTTACTATACACTACGAGGTTTTGAAGGCAAAGGGGCACAAGAATTTGTGAGAGGTTCATGCTTTGGTTGCAGAGAAAAGAAATTTGTCGTGGTTGATTGTCTTTGTTTTTAATTCTATTTTTGTGGGATAGGGTGGTGTATTTAGGCTTCTCATTATGAGAACACCTATGGGGTGTATCTTTGTGTCTTGTTTTTGTTTATTATGGACTCCTGATTCCCCTTGTTTCATTATTTTTCATTTCCTTTTGGGTGCATTTCTGTTTCTCATCTAGAAATGTCTTTGCTATTTTGTTAGGTTATTGCTGGTATCTGTGTGCTGGTATGGGTTGTTAATATTGGTCATTTCCGTGATCCTTCTCATGGCGGCTTCTTGCAAGGTGCTATCCATTATTTCAAGGTAACCAGTCATGGTTGAATTTTGCCAACATTTCTTAGATTGCTTGTTGCCAATCTATCTACATCATACATGCTCAATATAGGGTGTACAATTCTCAATGTTTGGCTGTAAATTTATTTCCATCATTTGGTTTGGTTATCTTCAGTCTTACTATTGGCAGCCCACATCAGTTTTTTGCCAGGTACATAGGTTGTCGGCAAGGAAATCCCTATCTCAGGGAGATGCCCAAGCCGTAATTAAATTAACACGCGCCCCTACCAGGATCGAACCCATACCTTGGGTGTGGAAGACAAGATGGCAAGCCATCTTGCTCACTTGATTCTCTGCAACCCACATAATGCTGCTATCGTGTTCTTAAAGACTTTTTATTGCTCATCCCCAAAAAGAATTGAAGATTAAAAAAATAAATAAAAAGAAGATATATTTCTTGTGAAATTGTACTCTTAAACTTTGTTTTCTTGAGGCTGGTGCTGTATATGTTGGAGCGAAAATGTGGGCTTAGAAGTTAGAACTACTGATGGGGCATGGTACATTACATCCTGAGATCATTTATACTTTAGTCCTTGCTCTCCCTTGTACATGAGTGACAAAATGACAGTTGACCCCATGGGTCTCTTGCTAATGTATAGCCTTACTTCCTCATCCCATAAAAAAGAAGAGAAAAAAAAACGCATACATCTTCTTCCAGTATGATGTAAAATTTGCATGTTGGACTCCGTTCATTTTCTTCTGTTGTGAATTGTGATGTGTACTCTTCTTTTCTGTTGAATGTTGGGTTCCTTTTATTATTCCCCTCTCTCACGACTTGTGATTATCAACCAAAAGTTAAAAGTGGACTGCACCTCATGACACCAGAACTCCTGTTTCTGGTCACTTGAATCTCGTTAATAGATATTTTATGTGGACTGTACCTCATGAGACCAATAGTGTTTGATTTTCTGAGTGTAACAGAAATCAGTAGCGAAAGATTTGTAATTTTTATGTGGTTCACACTATCAACTGTTTGATAAACTTTTTTTTTATTATTATTCATGGTTTGATAATTACTGCTGTAATTCTTGTTTAAAAGTTCTCAGTGCATTGCTTTGTTTATCTGTCTAGATTGCAGTTGCTCTGGCTGTTGCGGCTATTCCAGAGGGGCTTCCAGCTGTTGTTACAACGTGTGTAGATACAACTTTTCATGTCTGTTGCATTGGCAATATTGTTGTTTATATTTATTTTGATTGGCTTCAGGGCCTCAGGCTGGTGTTTCATGAGTATCTTTTCGTCTTGAAGGTGTTTGGCTCTTGGTACGAAACGAATGGCCAGGTTAAATGCGATTGTAAGGTCTTTACCATCAGTAGAGACACTAGGCTGCACGACTGTGATTTGCAGTGACAAGACTGGTACTCTGACAACTAATATGATGTCTGCCTCTAAGGTACTTTTTGCACCTTATTGATGTGAAGCATTTCACTTCTAAAGTTCTTTAGTTAAGAGAGTCGGACATAATCATGGTTATGTAGCATAGGAGATGCAATGCAAGTAACTTTTATGGTTAACTATCCTCACCTTAATTCATTGGGTTGACAATAATATGATGATTAACCGAAAAAATCAACTTTGTAGTAAATAATGTATATATTATCATACTAATACCAATGATGGATACGGAGTGTAATTGTAAATATTTGCTAAAGTATAGTCAAAGTTGAACCTCACCGTGTCCAATGACCAAGGTGATCGATTCTTCAATACGTGCCTTTGATTTTGTATCAGCTATATGCACTTCTAAGTATGATGCTTAACATTTTTTATAATTTTTTTTTCAGATATGTGTGCTCCATTCTGTGCGCCATAATCCTATTACATCACAATACGGAGTCAGTGGGACAACATATGCTCCTGAAGGAACTATTTTTGACAACGAAGGAGAGCGGGTAGATCTTTCTTCCCTTTTTTTTATGGGGCGAAAAGCCGGAGACTTGTCTTTATACCTGCCATATTGTTGTTTATCACTAGCCATATTGTTGGCTTTCAGATACCTTCGATTTTTTTGATTGCTAAGTGATTGAACTTTATATGTTGTAAAAAACCATCTGAACCATCATATGTGTGTATTTTCCCAGAGTTTGGCGATAGCTGGATTATAATCACTTTTTGCGTATATCCTTGTTGAATACTTTGGTATGTCCATGTTAGATAGATTGTAAATGTGTGTGACTGCGGGGTCATTGTCAATTAAAATATGTAGAAAAAAAGGTGCATGCTGCATAGGTACTTGTTTGATGGTGTTAAAAGCTAACCTGCTTTGGTTCTATTTTTTGGGAAAAAAAAAGATTTCATCGACATCAACAGAACGAATACAGAGTTGAGGGGAGGGGTGGGGTTGGGGGGGGGGGACAGAAGTTCAAATCAAATGAAGGCAAAAATATTATGGTGCTCTGGGTTCAAGATACATAAAAAAAAAAGGAATTAGTTGGGGAATGCCCCGTGAACGTGAGCCCAAAGAGAATCTAGCTTGCTCCCTTATAGAAACCAAAGGAATCTTCTTGACCATTGAATACCCTGTCATTCTTCTCTAACCAAGGCACCCCACATATTGGCAATAAAGCAACTTGCCACAAAATTATAGAGTACAAGAGGCTTTCAGAGTGGCCCAACAAGTCGTGTACAATAATGGAAATCTTCTCTTAAGCCTTTTCGCTTTTTTTCTTTGGGTAGGGGGGGGGGGGTTGGGGGGGAGAGGCGTCCAATGTGTCCCAACTAGTCATACACAACATTTATGTACTATTCTAGAGAATGATTGAAAGTCCAATTTGGGGAAAGAAGCTCCAGTGAGTAATCCAATCTCAATTTTATGTATATGGATCATGTGATATAATACCCGGAAGTCAGAACATAGTAGGACTGAGCTGTATTATATTTTTTGCAACCTTTCCAGTAGGAAATGATATGACTTGCTATGGTACCGCATATTGTTTGAAAATCCCTAAACATTGGATGTTTGAAGAAATTACCTGACATGGATACACCTGCACTTGTTAATACCATATTGTGGTTTGCATAGTCTGCTCCTATTCATTTGAGGTGTCAGTAAAAGCTAGTAATTTGATGCTCAGATACTTTTATCCAGCGTTTGCTTTTAGCTTTGGCTCTTTCCGTTATAAGAACTGATTATTTAAACTTCTTGTTCCGTTGCAATTGCTATCTTCTTTGTTTTATAATTGAAAAATATGGCATTTGATTAAATGAATGATAATCAGTTTTCTTTCACTTGTGACATGTGGATGTGTTTCAGCTTGACATTCCGTCACAGAAACCCTGTCTTCTTCACATTGCCATGTGTTCAGCCCTCTGCAATGAGTCTTCATTGCAGTACAATCCTGATAAAGGATCCTATGAAAAAATTGGAGAGTCAACAGAAGTCGCACTTCGTGTATTGGCTGAAAAGGTTGTCTTGGCTTTTAGATCATATGCACATTGGCCTTTTCTGACCATACACTTGTTCTCTTTTTGCAAATATGTTTAAAGTATATCTCCAAGCTTATGGTAAAAAGTGATACTTGTTATAAAATTTTCAATTCAGATTGGAATTCCTGGCTTCGATTCTATGCCATCTGCTCTGAATATGCTAAGCAAGCACGATCGTGCCTCCTATTGTAATCGGTATTGGGAGACTCAATTTAAGAAGGTATGGTTATGTATACTCTTTAAGATTCCTTACTTGTTTCTTCCCATAATTATGTGGTTGATTTTTCAAGTGGATTTCTTTAGTAAGGTTGTCTTTGCCTATCCTTAGCTACATTTAATTCTTTATTATATTTGATATCTTTGTGTGTTAAGTATTGTCTTTGTATAATAATGTAAGTAGATTTCTTTAGTAAGGTTGTCTTTACCTATCCGTAGCTACATTTAATTCTTTATTATATTTGATATCTTTGTGTATTAAGTATTGTCTTTGTATATTTTTTAGGAGCTCTTTAGCAAAGTCTAATGGAACTCAGATTTTGCTTGTTTTAGTGTATGGTTGAAGACAAACCTGGGAAAACCTTGGCCGATGAGTTTATAGACAAGCTAAGCACATCTGTTTGCCTGTAGTTTCTTGGTAGGAAATCCAACTCCAAAGGCTATGAGATTTCCTTCCGATTAAATTATCTATAGAGTAGCTAAGGCCTAAGCTATCCAAGTAGGATCACCATGGGGACCTTCTCTTCTTTTTCTTCTTTAAGCCGACATATGTATATGTGTAGCTGGTCCAAAATATAGATACTAGGCAAGCTGATTGCAACTCTATTACCTCATACGATCCAATCCATGCCACAAGAAAGTTTCTAATTCTATACCTTAAAAAAATTGTAGGAGCAAGTACTGGATGATATAATTATAGGATGGTTGCCAAGGTCCAATATTTTTCTTCTTGCTAATTAGATACATGGTTGACAACTTGAAAACTTTAGTTTTTGGATCGTCTTGGCAGGGATCATCTATTTCCATTTTCTTCCAACATTTTAGCTGCTTGTCTTCTTATATCCCTACCCCTGTATCTGCTGGATGTTGACGATGTCATTATTGGAATTTCTTTGCAGAAGAAATTCAAATTCTTTAGGATGGCAGAGCTTACATATGTGTTAAATATTCTTAATTCCATTTCTTAGAATTTTGAGATCACAGAGCTTGGCAGCTGACTGCTCTGGAGTATTTTCTGCTGATATTTTTTTGCATCTAAGAATATTTTGAGTTAAGTACTTCAATGTGGACTATCATACAATATGAGCCACGAAAGAAAATCGTGGAAGCGGTTGTGTTCGCGGAATTGATTGCCATGATGCGGAAGCGGCTTGTAATGGTTGTGGAACGCGGTTAACGCAACGTGAATTTTTTCTTTAAAATCACATAAACAATTTTTAGCCTATCATAGTTAAACAGATTTCCGCTTCAAAGTGTAAAAAGTATCCCTTCAACATAATATGAAAAATATCATATTCTTCTGTTATATATATGGTGAATGAATAATTACTTAAAAAATGAGTGTTTTATCCTATTATTCATTTAACCAAACACCAACTCATATACATTACCCAACTTAAAAACCCGTTCTTCTCCCTTCTGTAGTGTGTGCACATTGTTCTTTTTAGTTGCAACTTATATTTTCGATTGATCTCTTTTGGCCAAATCTGACAAGAAACGGGAGAAAAACGTTCTAACATGGCGAGTCAGCGTTACGTAACGGACATCGCGATGGGAAGGCCATGATTTTCATTGTGGCGTTACGTCATGGCATTTCGCGGGACAGCAAGTTCAAAATAGTTACAGAACGGGCGTTGCGTAAAGCAACTGGTGAGTTTTTATTCGATGATATGAGCTCCCGAAAAGGAAGGTGGACCTTGTCAATACGGGTAGCAATTGGTGAGTTTTTATTCGATGGTATGAGCTCCCCAAAAGGAAGGTGAACCAAACTAACCAAGCCTTTTAAACACTAGTTGGGTATTTCGAGATGTGTTTTTATCCACTTTCTGTCTAGACTTTGGTGTTAAAGCTATGGGCAAGAACAATTGAATTTACAAAAGTTAGAGCTGAAGTCTCTGATGAGCTCAGTGATTAATGGAAAGCTTATGAAACCTATTCTGGTGGAGATGTTTGCTATTTGAATAATCATTTATGAAGCCTTGCAGGTCTCTGCGCTAGAATTTTCTCGTGATCGCAAGATGATGAGTGTGCTTTGCACTCGGAAACAGTCTACAACAATGTTTTCAAAAGGTGCCCCAGAGAGCATAATTTCAAGATGCACAAGTATTCTCTGCAATGATGACGGTTCTATCATTCCATTGACTTCCGAGATTCGACTTGAGTTGGAGGCAAAGTTTAATAGGTGAGCTCACTTTGTTACAGACTGCTTAATCCTGTGGAAATTCTATCTTTAAATTATTTCTTGGAAGTACTTAATACAGACAGAATGCCTAGTAAGTGTGTAGGCCTTGTACAACAGAAGTAAATTTTCTCTGAGTTAATGGTTCCCTTTTTTATTTTTCTTTTGAGCTTGAGCACCACTACTCATACACACACAAATGGCAGTGTAATATACAACTTAATCTTCTGTCAAAACTGCCTTTAAATCTATCATCTATGATTAGAAAGTTGTGAAAACTCGCTGTTGTCCTGTTATCCTCATTAAATTTTTTTTTTCGAAAAGAACAAGTTTTGATATATTAGCAGCTGATGATATTGCAGACAAGCTGTCCTCAACCAAGAAACAAAATTTCATAAATAACCTTTTCTCCAGCTGCCTTAGCCCATAGACAGTTGTAGGGACTTACTTTATCCCACAACATATCACCTGATCAAGAAATTCCTGAAAAGGCATTGGAGAGTTCCCGTCCAATCAGAGACTCCAAAAAATCACCCCTAGCATTGCAGCACAACATTTTCGTCTTCTTCAACCCTCCGACCCCACAAGACATATCTGCAGCCATTGCCCAATAGTTCATAAGGTTTCAAATTTCTTTCTCCTAGTGGTGGAGGAAGGGGGGGGGGGTTTCATGTGCAGAGTTCTCATACTATAGAGACATGTTTCAGAGGGGAAATCCTGTTCAAATTCAGACTAAAAAGCATCCTAGACACTAGCATGAGCCCAGAACTGAGCTATTCTGTTCCCCATTTTCCGTACTTATCCACTAATGACCATCTACATGACTGCATTCATTAAGAATCGCTGCTCTCTGTTGTATATCCTGAAAAAAACCCCAACAAATTCCTTGGAAAGTTCTCTCTTTAGCCTTGCCATGGGGCTAACCATAGTTGTAATTAATGTGATTCGTCTCACCAGAAATCTGCCGTTTTCCCCTGCTGTAAAGCCCTGTGCGTTTTTTTTTTTTTTTTGCTTCTTCTATTTAACTGGCCCATGGATCCATCATTATATGCATTCCATAGCAATCATGACTAAGTGCAGCTTTGTTTGTTGAATTTCTTCTTTTTGGAATTAGTTGTAAGGAGTTATATTAGAAAGAAATCCATTAAGTCTCACCCATATAAAGGAGGAATAGGAGAAAAGAGCTCATGTGCTCAAGCTATTAAAGCAGTTTATCTACAAAATCAAGAAAAGTCTAGTAATGTTTAAAAGCTAAAATGGGTTCCACTATATAAAGCTATTGTAACTTGAAACTTTGATGAGGAGTATCCAAAACCCTCCAAATTTGTGCAAGCCATAGAAAAATCTTGACTCTTGGTGGAATAATGCACTCGTTTATCTCCCACAAAATTTGGCGAGGTGGTGTGGTCCAAATGCAGCTGTCCTATTGTTTTTCACTGGTTTCCGCATCTCCAGTGAAGCGCATATTCTGCCGTATAAATATGTAAAGCATTCCGTATCCGTGTTATCAAAGGATTTTTGTTTAGTTCTTTGGCAAATTCACCTGTATTTTACACAAATAGGCTATGTATAATGTGTAGAGGCCTAGTGGGGTTAAGAATCATGTTGTACGTCTTTTTCGTTTGAAAAATTAGTTTGGGGCTTTAATATAAATCTATACCTTTCTTTTTATCAGTTTTGCAGGAAAAGAGACCTTGAGATGCCTGGCTGTGGCCCTTAAACGTTTACCCATGGATCAACATGTTCTGTCTTTTGATGATGAGAAAGACCTGACATTTATTGGGTTGGTATGCTTTCTCTATAACATGTGTTCTTTTCAGCATTATGATTTTCTGTTGATGGTTACTATCTTGCTGCATGTGGTGCAACTTTGACGAACGTCATTCTGCCTGTTGGCAATTTATGGATTTCAATTATTTGTTATGTTTTTTCTTTGATGATTTGTCTGTTCTTGCATGTTCTAGTTGTTTAGTCTATTTCCATATCTTTTTGTGAATGAGAAAAGAGTTAATTCTTTGAAAGGTCGGAATCGTAGTCAATGAGAGGACAAGGAAAGCTTAGAATAGTTATTTATAGAGAAAACTATTTCATTCATCTAGTCCTGGAGTAAGGTAGTTTTTACTCATATCTTAAATAGTTTTGTTGTGCATCAATGCTACTAATGGAGAAAAGGAAGCTCACTGTCTACTACCAATCTCTTTTATTTCTCTGCAAGTCTGTAACTAATTATTGCAAGAACTGTGGGGCTAAGATGGGAGAATAATCTGGCCTAGCACCCAAGTGGAGATAATAATCTTGGGGAACTCTGAAATTCTCATATTTGACTGGAGATCCATTAGTATTTCCCTACAAAAACATGATATTTCTGATTTTGATGCGTCCCTTGCTTATACATGTGGTTGTATTACTTTTCACGGCTCATCTGTCTTCTGTATTGATCATTACCATTTTGTGAGTAGGTGGGGATGCTTGATCCACCACGAGAAGAAGTACGAAATGCCATATTGTCATGCATGACTGCAGGAATACGTGTTATAGTTGTGACAGGGGACAACAAGGTACTTTACATAGTCCTCTGGTCTATTTTGCGGTAAATACTATAGATTAAAGTTAAAAAGAAAAACTAGATGGATTCACTAAATACCAAGATACTGCGGTTGCTTGTTTGGCTTTTCTAATTTGATTATGAACCTCAGGCAACTGCAGAATCATTATGCCGTAAGATAGGTGCTTTCGATCACCTGGGAGATTTTGTTGGGCACTCTTTTACTGCATCTGAATTTGAAGAACTTCCAGCTTTGCAGAAAACAATAGCATTGCAACGTATGGCTCTGTTTACAAGGTACAGATCATTTTTTTATGTAGATAGCGGTCAAATACTTTTGTATTCTATATTTCTTTCTCCCTTTCTTGCTTTAAAATGATATTCTCTTATTTTGATAATAGCTCTGTTGTATACACCAACCTTCTTACTTAGGGGAAGTTGTTGGCATCTGAATGTGACTATATTTAAAAGTAAATCTACCAAGTTACTGCTTCATGTCAAACCATGTTGTATTCTGGATACTTTCTTTAGCTCTATGACTGGATTTTTTTTCTTGGGTTTGCATCTGTTTCTAGGTTCACTAAGGCAATGTGACTTGCTATTCTCTTTGATCTGACTATCTTACATGATGCTGTAGGGTTGAGCCATCTCACAAGAGAATGCTGGTTGAAGCCTTACAGAATCAAAATGAAGTGGTAAGATACACTTCAACCATACATGTTTCATGCGATTCCAATATGTCTTGTGTCATTTGCCAGAGTTTTCATCGTAAAAGGGTTGTGACTGCTTCAAGCCTTGAATCTCTGTATAAACTATGATGTGTGACTGACGATGTTTTCAAGAACTACTTCCATGCAATTGTGCTATGTCCTAGTAAATTAAGCATGGGACAAATACAATAAGACATGAGCAGCATGTCATAGCTTGGTGATCAGGGTTCACCTTTGAACCTTGGAGTATCGGGTTTGAATTTTACACTATCACTGGGGACATCTATGGAATCACCTCTTACTCTCCTAGGTGGGTCATCTACATTACCTATCAATGTAAGAGTCAAAGGATAATAGTTCTGGGTTCTTATATCTTGGATGTAAGTTTAATTCTGTGTTAATTTTTTGGGTTATTATAACTCATAAGAAAAATTAACTGCTTATTGAAAGATGGTTGTTGCTATGTTAGCTGATAGTAGTATTAGTGGTTTTGAAGATGGTATACTTCTGGTAGAGGAGACGAAAGCCAAGGTTTGTAGTTATGGAGACAACAGCAAGAAATCTAGAATCAGGGGTTAGGCTAAGGCTCTATTCTTTTGGACTGAATTAATAAAAATTCAGTTCAGTTCAGTTCACACACATTCATTTCAGTTCATTTCAGTTATTTCAGTTATTTCAGTTTAGTTAGTTTCCTCTCAGAGTTTTCATTCATTTCAGTTCAGTTTATTTGAGTCCAGTTCAGACAAATTCAATTTACTTCAGTTCAGCTCAGACAAATTCAATTTACTTCAGTTCAGTTCAGTTCAAAAGAACAGAGCCTAAGTCGGAGTAAAACCTGAGTTCCCAAACGAGGATGTAATGACATTAGTTAGTAAGTAGACACCTTAAGTGAGTGTTCTAAGTATGTCGGGCCAGTTTTTCTGGAGGAATGGAGATACTGAAAAAGATGTTATTCAGAGGGTTAAGTCGAGGTGGGTCAAACGAAAAGCCGCAAATAAGATGTTGAATCATGCATAACTCAAAAGGAGAGTTCTGTATGTTCAGATGAAAGTGTGGAAATCCCTTAAGGGTTTTAATGGAAGATATTTGAGTTGCATTTATTGAGAATAAGATAGGATAGAACATATCACCTTGGTTTGGGTGTGTGCTGTCTACCAAAAGATGCATCATGTATTCATGTTAGAAAGTGAAGAGCTCGATAAATGAAGTTACAAGAAGTTGAGGGAGGCTAAAGATAACTTGTTGGGAGGGAGTCAAAGATAGAAAAACTGCAACTTCAATGCCTTGATGTCTGGGTTAATCCAAGTTTAGTGCCCTGATCTTTTCATATTCGAACTTTAGTACTCTGAGGTTTAGCCTAACCAAATTTAGTGCCCTGAGGTTTAGCCTTCTCCAAGCTTGGTGCCCTTACCTTTTCGTATTCCAACCTTAGTGGGTTGAGGGCCAACAGTGTTATCAGTAAGGGTCACGTTTCACAATTCAATATTTAATGTGTTAAAAACAGGTTTCACTATTAAATAATTAGAACACAGTATTATTGGTAAGGGTTTGAAGTTGAGATTTTTTATGTTCTAACAATTTATTTCAATGAGCACATGATTTTTTCACATTATGTATTGAACTATATACGTGGCCCTGACAGAAAACTTACACTGTCTGCCCTTGGGTCAATAAAGTTGGAATTCTTTTGTAACTTTAGGGCACTAAAGTTGGAATATGAAAAGGTCAGGGGACTAAACTTGGATTAGGTAAGGGTCACGTTTCACAGTTCAATATTTAATGTTTTAAAAACAGGTTTCACTATTAAATAATTAGAACACAGTATTATTGGTAAGGGTTTGAAGTTGAGATTTTTTATGTTCTAACAATTTATTTCAATGAGCACATGATTTTTTCACATTATGTATTGAACTATATACGTGGCCGTGACAGAAAACTTACACTGTCCGCCCTTGGGTCAATAAAGTTGGAATCTTTTTGTAACTTTAGGGCACTAATTGGAATATGAAAAGGTCAGGGGACTAAACTTGGATTAGGCCAAACCACAGGGCAATGTAGTTGGAATATGGAAAGGTCTGGCTATGAAACTTTATTCAGGCCAAATCTCAGGGGTCTGGGCACTAAAGTTGGAATTTTTCTAGAAATTTATAGAGAAATTTGCCGGAGTACACTAGATAAAAGTGTATGGAAGAAGAGGATCTTTGTGGGTGATCAAGGGAGCTACTTCTTGGTTAGCACAGATGATCCAATCTTTAGGGATCAAGGCGCGTTGTTGTTGTTTCATAAGAGGAAGTGGTTGTAAAAATAATGCTGAAATATCCTCACTTTTGCTGTGTCTGGGACAATAGTTCATTATGTATCCATGATTATCTCCTACACATGCGCAAACCCACTGATTGATTGTATTATTTTTAAAAAATAAAAACTGTAATTTGGATTCTAATTGAAAGTTCATATACATCCATAATTATTTCCTACACATGCAGGCACCACTGAGGTGATTGTATTATTTTTTGAGATAAAAACTTTGATTTGAACTGTAATTGAAATTTGAATGTGGTGTCTTTGTTTATCTTCCACTTTTTAAAGTACATAATAGTTGCTATATTTTAGAAGCTCTGCTTCCATTCAGTTTTTGCCTGGTTTTCTTTACGTTTCATGAATGTGTCCTTAAAGGCTTATCATGTGGCAGAGTAGAACTGAATTCGTCACTGCCAATAATTAGAAATATTCTACGTGGCTTTCAATTGTAAATCCGTATGTATATGTTGGGCTTCCTTTACATTGTGTTTGTCTTGATGATTATTTTCCATTTTAATTTAATCGTAAGGTTGCGATGACTGGTGATGGGGTCAATGATGCTCCTGCCTTGAAGAAAGCGGATATAGGGATTGCGATGGGATCTGGAACAGCTGTTGCTAAGGTAACTAACATCGGCACCTGCATTACTATGCTGCCTGATAGTCCATCTGTTCACAAAATAAATTTTGGTACTGTATGCTTGGCGTACTTTCCTCCCCCTTTCGTCCATTGTTTCAATGCTTGTATGGAATCTTGACTTTTGAAGAGTAAGAATATTGAGGAAATCTCATCAGAGGTCTTTGTGCATTGTACTTTATTAGCCTTGGTTTTTATTATAATGCTAGATTTAGTAAAAATTGTCACTGGGTAACTTTCTATAGATAATTTTGAATGATAGCAATTGAAAACCGTTAAATTCATATAAGTCACTAGCTTAGGCTAAATAGCTAAGATCTGATGGATAGAATTATTGAATTGTTTGATGGTCTAGAGTTTTTGTTTAAAAAATTCTTCAAGCCTTCGTTGGGTGCTGAAGGTTGGCTTTCATATTATTGAGAAGGAAAATTTCTTTGTCTTCAGGCTCTCCTTTTGTTGTTGATTATATCGTTCTTGAAACCTTTTCTTGGACCTATAAGTCAAAATCAGAATAGCAATATTGTCACTGTCATTTCTTTCTCTTCGCTACTGTTTGTTAACTGTAGTCGTAACTCGTAACTCATAAGCTCCAATTACTTCGCTGCAATCTTCTTAGTACTCATACTCATTGTATGATTCAAGCAAAATTGAATCCTCTGCCTTTTAGTGTTGGTAATTTGACATATCTTAGGTGGATGTTTGTCTGATCATGTAATTAAATGCCTCGTATTTTTTTCAAAATTCTTGGGTTGTCATCTGTTCTAAATGTGTGCCATATCATTCTTTCTCATCCAGAGTGCTTCTGACATGGTTTTGGCTGATGACAATTTTGCCACAATTATCGCGGTATGTGGCTTGGCTTCCTATTTGATTTATATCCATATTGACGGTGACAAAACATTGTGATATAACTATTTATTGTTAGTGCCGAATAACTCACAGGCTGTCGCAGAGGGGAGGGCTATATATAACAACACCAAGCAGTTCATCAGATACATGATCTCTTCAAATATTGGTGAAGTAGTTTGTATTTTTGTAGCAGCCGTACTTGGTATTCCTGACACTCTTGTGCCTGTGAGTCCATATCGTTTTAGCATTTAATGATATTTTGTTGATTATGTGTATATTTGAAAATGACATTGATAATTATCAATGTTCTTATGCTTTTTCCATATCCCACAGTATCAAAGATTGCTAATTCTTGAGTTATCATCATTAAAGGATCAAATGAAAATGATTCATGTATTAGTACTTATTAACTAATACTTCCTCCATTTATTTTCTATTGCAACAATGAAGATCGGCACACTTTTTAATGAGGCCATGTAAAGAGGGGGGAGCGGAGAGATAGAGAGAGAGAGAAATAGAGGGACCCATGTGATCTTAACTTTTTTAGTCCATCCATATCTTTTAATATGAGTTAATTGTTACATATTAATATATTAACTCATAGAAAGACCCATTTAGGGTGCGTTCTATTCAACTTATTGGCCCTGAACTTATTGGACCTTATCTGAACTGAACTTATTGAACTTGAACTGAACTTATTGGAACTTATTGGACCTGGTTGGACCTGATTCAACTTATTGGACCTGATTGAACCTGATTGGAACTTATTGGACCTTATTGAAACTTATTAGACCTTATTGGCCCTGATTGAAACTTATTAGACCTTATTGGACCTGATTGAAACTTATTAGACCTTATTGGACCTGATTGAAACTTATTTGACCTTATTAGACAAAAAAATTGATCATTAATAAATAAATATTACCACTAACGTAAATACTACCCTCAAAATTTTTTATGGAGTAATAATTATTATAATTCGTCCTTTAAAAAATAATGATTATTAATTATCTCTATGATAATTAATTTAACAAAAAAATTTACTATTTATATATTTGCCTATACATAACTTTCACCACTAATATATCTAATAGTCTTGTTTTGATTTTATAAAACACTAGTAGAAAAGAAAATTTTAATATGAATAATAAAATAATAGACATAATACAAATAAATAAAAATAATAGACATAAAAAAAAAAAATAAAATAATGTAATTATAATTATTATTGCAAAATATTGTAATTATAATTATTATTATTATTGTTAACCTTAATTATTTGACCATGATTATAATATTATTTAATAGCAATATGAATAATCATATAATAGACAATAATACAAGTATAATAATATACATTGTGGTACTTTAATAAAAAATTCTAATAATAACATAATCAGCTAATAGTAATATGAATAATAAAATAATAGACATAATATAAATAAATAATAAAATAATAGACATAATACAAATAAATAATAAAATAATAGACACTAATACAAGTATAATACTATATAATCATTGTGGTACTTTAATTAAAATTCTAATAATAACATAATCAGCTAATAGTGATATGAAATTATGAATAACAAAATAATGGACAATAATACAAATATTTATTAAACATTGACTATTTGGACCTTATTAGACCTGATTGGAACTTATTGGACCTTATTAGACCTGATTGGAACTATTGCACCTGATTGGAACTTATTGGACCTTATTAGACCTTATTGGAACTTATTGCCCCTATTAGACCTTATTGCAACTTATCTGAACTTATCTGAACTTATTGGACCTGAAACTTAATTTTTTAAGTTGAACAGAACGCACCCTTAATATAGTGATTTTAAGATGTTAACTCATAGAGGGACCCAGATGTTATTAACTAAGCCTCGCCGGAATGTGCAGTATGCTGGTTGATTACAGTTAACTATTTCAACTAATATACTCCCTCCGTCCCATAATATAGTGCTTACATTCCTCTTTGGGTGTCCCAAAATATTGTTCTTGTTTCTCACCATTCTAATTATAAAATGGTATGAATTCTCCAAAGTACCCTCATTCAATAAAATATTTTCCAGTTTTGTCCTCATTTTCTCTTTGAAATCTGTACCAATATTAATTTCTTATGGATAAAAAATGGTACAAGGACCTTTCTCGATGAAGTTCATCTGACTTCTTTTCCCCTCATTAAAGGGAGTATGACTCTCTCCTCTCAGTTTACTCCATTTCAAATTCAGAAATGAATACTTCTTTTGCTTTGTCTCTGTTTATCCAAAATAAAACCTAAATTGGTGCGTTTTACTCATCTCATTCACGCATATATTCGTTTTTGGTTGATATGTTAGTTTCATTCACAAAATAATAACTTCATATTCAGATGTCCTACTTGATTTCATATCAAAGTCAGTCTTTGACTTAGTTTTTCATTTGATATTGTGGTTTTCTCTCTTCAGAAAATTCATAAATCTTGGTTATTAAGTTGATTTTCAGTTTATAATTTTAAAAAAAAAAAATTTACAAGCACAACCTGTTCAATTTCCTCATGGATAAGAAAATCATGTTGCTAATTAATGTCTGAAGCCATTAGAGTAGGCAAATGAAGCATTTCTTTTTTGTGAAATTCTTTCTTCGTTTCCGTTGTTTTTTCCCTATGGTTGACAAGTCTTCATATTTTTTGGGGTTCATTTTGGTTGTTGTAATTGTTGTGTTTATGGTTATGGAGGTCAATATTTCTAGATTTGATAAGGGAAAGACTTCGTGGATTTGTTGTAGAAATGGTTGCAATTTGTGTGCCCCCATTCTCCATACATATTGGTTGATAAAATTATTATTGTATTCTTATTGGCTGTTTTGAGTTGGTTAGGACTTAGGATTAATCCAAATTT
Organism: Beta vulgaris subsp. vulgaris; assembly: GCF_026745355.1. Classification (NCBI taxonomy): domain Eukaryota; kingdom Viridiplantae; phylum Streptophyta; class Magnoliopsida; order Caryophyllales; family Amaranthaceae; genus Beta; species Beta vulgaris. The sequence continues at coordinate 18,617,728 of NC_079209.1, forward strand.
TTTTATTTTTTATGGGTTGTACTCTTTAGATGCTTTTTTCTGTAAACCTTCCAAATTCCATTAAATGATCCGTGCCATTTCTGATATAAGTGCAAATACAATTCCAATGCAACTCTCTCATTAAATCCTAATCATATCATGCTCCCCTCTCCTTAATTCCCGTGTAAAATGAGAAGTAAGCACTATATTATGGGAAGGAGGGAGTATTTGATAAATGTGAAGACATGATAGTTGAAACAGTAGAGGCTTAGGATTGGTTGTTAACCAATAGTATCTTCGAAAATGGTTTCCGGTTATTTGTCAACTATTTTAGGATATTTTATGTATATGCTGTTCAAAGGGTTTTTAATTTAATGCTGTAACTTTTTGAAAATCAGGTTCAACTACTTTGGGTTAATTTGGTTACTGATGGGTTACCTGCAACTGCTATTGGTTTCAATAAACAAGACTCAGATGTTATGAAGGCCAAACCACGTAAGGTATATGTTCTTTTCACATAAAGTACATATTTTTGTCGATTCCCGGTTCCCCTCTCCCCATCCTCCGTCCTCAAGTTTAATTAATTTATGTACGTATGAACAGTAAGAACTAGAATTCTTATTGAAACTCGAACTCATAGGGAAGAAAATCAATTTATGGATGGAATTAAATACCAGTGACAAAAGTATTCGGTTATTGATGAAAAATCAATATACTTCTAATGTCGAATCAAGATCAACTAGGATGGAACTAAAGCATTGGGTCGAACTTTGTAATAGCTATTAATGGTCATCGACTCCCGGGAAAGGGTAGAAGAATGGGACCTATTATGTTATGATAATTTTTAAAAGAGACTTGTCTTCTTTATTATTATTTACTTGGTTACCCAAGTATAGTAGTATACTACTCTTGTCGTTTGTTAAGGTGACAGTAAAAGATTATACGTGCATGTGTTTTATTGCGGTATTGCATTGCATAATATGGGTTGCACTTTCTTTGATATAGGGAGGTTGCTTATGTTACTTTCTCTTTATTTCATGGCGGTTTTAAGGATACAGTGTCTTAGTAATGAAAATATTACTTCCTCCGTTTTTTTTTTTTTACTTGCAACACTTTTTTTTCATCAACTCCAATGCAAAATTTGGGTAGGAGAGAGGTAGAGAGGAAAAAAAGAGAGAGCCTCATGTGATTGGAGAGAGATAGAGAGAAAGGAAAAGCAAAAGTAGAAAGTGTTGCAAAGAATTAATTATTTTTCTTTTAGAAAAGTGTTGCAAGTAAAAAAAACGGAGGAAGTAGTTAAAAGGTTTGATGTGGCAGTGCCTGTGAGCCCGTGACTCTTATTTATATATATATATATAAATATATATATATATATATATAATATATATATATAAGTGAGTTCATATGAGAATGCATACTTACATGTGAAATGAGAATGAATTCTACGCCCTATAATTCTTATGAATAAGTGATGTAACTCTAATGAAAAAGTGATATAACTCAAAAAAAAAAAAGAATATTAGAAAAAAAATTTAAATTTTTTCTTTTGGGTTCAAAATTTTTTAAGGGGTATAACTCTAATGAACAAGTGTTGTAACTCTAATCCAATCGTGTGGTTGAGATTCATTCTCATTTTTCAGGTGATCTATATATATATATGTATATATAATATATATATATATATATATATATATATATATATATATATATGTATATACATATATATATATGTATGTATATATGTATGTATGTATATATGTATATATATACATATATATATATGTATGTATGTATATATGTATGTATATATATATGTATGTATGTATGTATATATATATATATATATGTATATATGCATTAACACCACCAATTTGGAAATAGTTTTTAGTTTATACTCGCTTCGTTTCATATTATGTTGCAAGTAAGGTTGGCAATTTCAAGAGATCTAGTAATGTGAAAAACTGGGGCTTTTTGGAGATAGTCTTGTAATTTCATATGAAGGAGGTTGTTCAAAGTAGATGTACGAAAGCGTGAATAGATTTATGTTGAGAGAATAAAATATATATGAATGAAACTTATAGGTTTTTATGGAGGAGGGGGAAGTAAAGTGTAAAAAGAGTGGCCCCAAATTCCAATAATAGAGGGCAATGAAATATGGGACACATAAAAAAGGGAGCAATGCAATATAATGTGGGCAAAAGGGAATTAATGAAAACATAGAAATTAATTGGAGAAAATAATATGAAAGGTTCGTTTATATGCAGAAGCGTCACCATAAGGTCTGCCACTCTAGCCTCCTTGGACATTTAATACAAGGCTAGATTACCAATATGACAAGGTGTGAGAGCCTAATGTAACTTTCTGATGGTTTGTGTATCAAACAACGAGTGAACGAGCTCCCGTTGCTCGAGGTTTCCTGTCCTTTCCTGGTCCTGGGTCAAAGTATGTACTCAGCAATATTATTATGACGAACCAGTCCATCCTCTCCCTTACGGTTGAGCATAATGAAGAAACTCTCCCTAATATTTAACAGATGAAATGTAAGGAAAATATTGTGATATACAACAGTGTGACGTTGAACCTGAGTCTTTTATCATGACAATTTAACAAACTATAAAAGAAAAAAACAACTGAACAAAAAATCAATGCATGTAATAAACAATTGTATTACACACGATTGGCTAAGAGGATTTGACTACCTATAATGAAAAAAATTACCCTGGAAACAAAAGAGCAACTTACAAGTTCATTCACACTTTCTAATATGAATAAGAGTTTACTTTTTTAATGTCAACTCCACCTTGTTTTTGATTCTTTTTTTATTTTTTATGTTGTAAGAGAATTTGACTACCTATATGGGGAAGGTTTACCCTGGAAAACAAAGTGTAACATACAATTGCATTCAAATTTTATAATGTCAACCCCAGCTTGTTTTGAAAACAGCTATGATATATGTTGTGTTTCCTTTTTCCTGAAAATATAATCTTTTTGGAAAATTGGCTCCGGAAGGAAAAAGAAAAAGGTCAGAATTTAGCGCAGATGGATTATGTATTGGTTAAAAAGGATTATAACAAAGTGTTCTCATATAAGGACTTGTTCACATGGGAAGCCAACCCTATATATATATATATACCACCATTTATCATAAAGGGAAGAGGACTTCCATGAAATGGTGCATAGTTCTCCGCATCGACAAAAATTTTCACCTTGAGTTGGTTAATCAGATGTTAAGGTGAACTTGAACAGCCCATTCATAGCCCAACAATGACAGGAGCTAAGGTTGTAGATGATGGCTGTTCCGAAAATCGTAGTAGCAATAATCTTGTTTAAGATGGTTTAATTTTAAAATTCGCCATATCAGCTTTAGCAGCCCATATTGACCTTGAGTCGGCGGTATCTGCCTATATAAAAGGCTCTTTTGCGACTCCAAAAGGATCAAGTTGGATAACTGACTCATACCAATTAATTTGATGTTTATTGATATCTAAAATATGGATTGGGGAGACTATAAGAGTTCTCAACATGACAATATTTGATAATATGTTAGAAGACCAGGATCAAAATTGTACCAATGAGGTCACTCCCATACTGTTTTCATCTTCAGGAGATTCCAGCCACTTTGGTTCAATTTCTTTTTACATTCATTTTTTACTCCCAACTTATAAATGGTAAAGGAAATTTTGCTCTTTGGGCTTAAATATTACTTTCTTATCATGTTATGAAGCTCAAAGCCTCAACCAGATAGCAGAGTATAAGTTCTCTTTCACGTATACTCATCTCAAATTACCAAAAAGATATAGTAGTTAGTCTCTCAGTTCAGAATATAGTATCATCTGAAATTCCATCTCTTGATAACACTGCTGATAGATTTTTTATTGGCCATAAGTATCTCATGTCCAGACAATCAAAAATTATGCTTTTTGTCAATATAATTGTAAAAATGAAATTCACTTTCTGCTCACTATCACCAATCCATATAAATTTCACGTATAGCTCCCTTGAATTAGGTCAGTATGTTGTAAAAGAGTTGAAAGACCAGTTTTACTTGATGGTAAGTAATTTAGAAATTGATAACATTCTATCGCTATGTTTTCCACTTGAGCCTGTTTTGTCATTCCATTGTCATGTCTGATGCATACATATTGCTGTTTTCTTCTAGAATTGGTTATTTTGTATCACCAAACATGCAATGGTCTTATTTTGTATGACAATCCTTCTATCTCCTGAGGTTTGGTATTTTACATTATCAAACATGCAGGTCGGGGAAGCAGTTGTTACTGGCTGGTTATTTTTTCGCTATGTAGTTATTGGAGGTAACTTCTACTTTTTCATTGAGTACCTACGTCCTTCAGTAAGTTATGTATTATGTGTTGGTAATGGATTGGTCAAAGTTGGTTCCCCTGGTGTTAATGATCTGCTGGGCGTTCTGTGTGTATTGCTGTCAACTCAGTCTTGTGGTTGGACTTTCAACATAAAAACCTTAATCTTATGGTTAGAAAGAGGCAGTTAGAATTTTGCAAAACACGTCCTCCAGTTGGGAAATCTTTTTCAGGATGGACTTCTTTTTCAGGGTGAAGTATATATTTATAAAGTGAAGGTTTGTATTTGATAGATATTAAGTGTGACTAGCATGCAGTTCTGTATCGTTATTCCTTGAAAGTGACACCTATGCTTCTTAGGATATGCCTTTACATTGTCGTATTATCTTGATTGAATGTTCTACGCAACAAAATAATAATGCCAAAGCCTTAATCCAAAACGATGGCCAAAATGCCTCTTGTAGTCGTCCACAAAGACCCTCTCCCATCGTTCATTTCTATCTAGTGCTATATGCTCCTGCAAAAACCATTTTTCTTGATGTCGTTTTTAAGTCCCTCGACCCTCAATCCAAGTCATCTTTGGTCTCCCTCGTTGTCTAAAATCCTTTTATTCCTAACTCCCAAATGTTTTTTACTGGTGTAGCTTGTCATACGTTCCTAAGCGAACGTAGTTAGTGGAATATTGTTAGAATCTTCTCTATATATTTTCATAAAATCAACTCTGATATTTACTTATTGATAATTAGAGGTACTAATGGTCAAAGCTCTGCAGTGGCAAGCGTGAAAGGCAAATTGTGTAGATTAGAACAAAAACATAGCTATTATATTCCAGTTGTCAAGAAGTCATACAATGTGGTTAACATTGTTGCCATAATTTACTAGTCACGTTGGAATCTTTTTCTTACCTTACTAAAAGATATGGTTTTCTTTCTGTTGAAGAATTTCTTGCATTGAGCATGATTGTAGATGGGAGTCCTCACTCCTCACTCTTGGAAGTTTATCTTCTGATGCTTCTTGATATGGAATACAATTCAAAATGATTACATCACTTACCAGAAAAGAGGAATAACTGTTGTGATTCTTTATGACAGCTTATGTTGGCCTTGCCACTGTTGCGGGGTTCATATGGTGGTTTGTTTATGCTGATACTGGACCCAGGCTTCCGTACAGTGAATTGGTAACTATCTTTTTGATCTACTGCCCTATGTTTACAGTAAAATTTACCTGCACTTTTGTGTTTGTGCTTGTTGTAGTAAACCTATCTCTTCAGTAACAAAAGAGAGATGCTCTCTTCTGTACTCTGTAGGCCTTCCCGGAATGGTATGGTTTAGCAGACTCTTTGATAAGATAATCATGGTTATGTATGAAAGGATGCAGGATTTGTCCCTTTTTCTGTATATTCCTTCCTTCCTTACCCGCTATCATGTTGCAATTAGCTTCACTGTATTGCTGTCGCAGGTTCTTGGTCTCAAACGTTATGAGTGCCATGTGATCTGTTGTGTTCAAATACTTCTAATAAAGTAAATTATGTTATCGTTGTGGGTTATGAACTCCGGTTCCTACTTCTGTTTCTAGGCCAGCTCTATAAAGGGAAATTTCTCAGTGCAATCCCCTGAAATATTTACTTGAATGCAATTAATTTAAACCTGGAACATGTAAGATAATTCTAATTCTGTTTAATCATGGAATTGGTTTAAAATCATGAAAATATTTTATGACAACCATGTTGGAACTTGAAACTTGAAAGTGTTGCTCTGTAAGCTGAAAACTAGTGGCACAGAGTTTTGGGGCCTTGATTCGATTTATTTGATCTTATTCCATTTAAGTGTCTTGCTGAGAACATAATTTTTTATTGGAGTTTCTGAAATCTGCCATCATACCTAAATTAATTAGAGAGTCCAAGTTTGTCCTCACTCAAGGACTCGTCTCATTTCACATGAGCCTAAATCTTTCTAGTCACTAGAGATATTGACACACAAGCAGACATGCACTCAATTTGACTACACAGGGATAAAGTTTATTCATCATGGAATACAATGATCTACAACTCGTGAATCCAGGAATTATTCTCAATTTGTCTCTTGCACTACACTTGAAATATACCCTTTAGTCGATTATTCCAATTTGTGTAGTCCGTCTAATTACTGCTTCGTTGGCACTATTGTAGTTCTTGCTTCTTGAACACATGTTGCTTTTGGGATCCTGATGATGGATTTTCTTGTACCAGATGAACTTTGACACCTGTCATATGAGGCAGACAAGTTATCCATGTAGTATATTTGAAGATCGGCACCCATCTACTGTTTCAATGACAGTACTTGTTGTGGTAGAGATGTTCAATGCCTTGAATAACCTCAGTGAAAATCAATCTCTTGCGTGAGTATTCAGTTTGACTCGAAATCTTTGCTTTGTACACTGCTGCTTCTGCCATTTTTACAAATGCCATGTTGGTGCTCATGAATAATAATAATGCAGTATTTGTTTCAGCAATCATTCTTGTTTCTGGAATTTCAACTTCATGGATCCTCATTTGAAAACCTGTCTAATAGGATGAACAATATCATTTATGATAGCAAGTAAATCTAAAGAGAGAGAACATGTAGTCTGTTGGTAAAAAGGTTGATACAGTTGCATCACTGTGAACCTTGTAAATGAGATGCAAGGAAGAGCCCCATAAACGTGTGTCCAAAAAGACTCTGAATACTCAATTCTTTCCTCCAAACACATTAGCGCCACAAAATCTTCTGTCAGAAGAATATTGGAGGTTCTATTTGTTTGATGCTGTTGATTCCATGTCTCAAGTAAATTTTGTGCCATGTGGTGTTTATAATTGGTCAAAAATATAATGCTGGTCTATTGCTGGTTGCCCCGTTCCATGAACCAATCAACTAATAGAATTCTCTGGTCCATCTTATTGTTTTTTATCTAAATGGGTAGCTCGCAACCAAAACTAGTAAATAAAAAGATATTAAAGGGAAGTTGTGTTTTCCACTCATCAAAAGGAGTAGTGAATGATCAGAATTTCTAGCTATTCAACAATTAAAAAGTTAATAAACTTTTTGTATAATATTTTGGAATTATTTTTCAATCACAGGAATTTTTCTTTTGTTTGAATTCTGTAATGTTTCGTTATTGATATTGGAAAACAAGTTTCTATATTCTCTTTGTTAAGTGGACCAATATGACTGGCTGGATATGCTTATGATGCTATCGGGCAATATGGCTTTTTGTAACTATGCTAATTGGAGTACATAAAGAATATTCATCACTTGCCTCTTCTGAACACTACTCATTAATGCTTTTCGAGGAGTTCCGACTTCAGACTGTTGTATGATAACTGTCTCTGTAATCATTGTCGACTTTGGACAGTTATGTGATAACTAATCCGTATGATTTCACTTCTTTTTCTAGTGTTATACCTCCCTGGAGTAACTTATGGCTAGTTGGTTCTATCATTTTGACAATGCTTCTTCACATTGTGATCTTGTATATTCAGCCACTATCGATTTTATTCTCTGTAAGTTGTTCCCGCACATCAATTTATATCATCTGTATGAAATGGTTTGATTTCTCTTTGCTGAAACTGCAGTTTATAACAAAATTTTGTTTTATCTCAGGTGACACCGTTGTCTTGGGAAGAATGGAAAGTTGTTCTTTATCTATCATTTCCGGTCAGTAATTTCTTATATATGCCCTATGTTCATATGGTCTTTTTCCTTTGTGAATGAGTCAGCTTGCGACAAATTAAGTTATTGCCTCTGGCCATTGCACCTCTTAATTTTTCCTTACTACAGTACGTGGAAGAAGCTAGCACTTCGTATTCTCATCATTATATTGGAAATGGGAATATGTGCATCTGTATTATATGAGCCAACTCTTGAGGAGTTTGGTGTCTACCTAAAGTACCTTAAATGCCCTCTATTCAATTTACTGAATTTACATTGAACGTTAATATACTATTACTATCATACATGTTTTTATAACTTGAAGCACGCATTGCGTGCATTTGAATCTAATAACTCCTATAAGGCATCTTGAGGATTTGAATATCTCTGGAGTGATATTCCATGTATTTGCCGAGTGAAAAGTACAAGTCTCAAATTCACTTTCTGAAAAGTGAAACATCTTCGTTGTAGCCTTTCTCAAAATCAAGCCTCCCAAATATGAATTATGACCACCAGTCTCTGTTCCTGTCGAGGTCTTTCCTTCACCAGCGGGCAGCCTAAGAACCCCCTAGATTGCTCAACAATGACAGATATATTACGTAGCTGTTTGGTTCACCAGCAAAGAATGAAAGGAATCAAGAAAGGTAATAGAGGAGAAAAAATAGGAAAGGGAATGTAAGAAACATGTTTGCTTCGTTTTACAGAACTATCCCACTTCCCCGCCAACTCTTTCGCTCTCTTCAATTCTCCAATTCCACAACTGATCATCTTCCTATTCTCCATTTCATCTTCAACCATTCTCTTCATCAAACTAGTTACTCGCCATCTTCATCTTCTCCTACCCTTGGCCATCTTCTCTATCCTATTCTTCTTCAAATATTTCATCAACAGTGGTCAGAATTTTATTACATTGTTGCAGATTTGTGGTGCTTTTAGTGGTCAAATTCCACCATTGAAGCTGCAAATTTGAAGCTTTAATGCTTGAATTTGACCATTAAAGCCCATAATATGGGTCTATCAGTTCTATTTATCGAATCAAAAGAAACCAGCAAGTTTTCTCCTGAAATTAATTCTCTCTTCTCCCTTTTATCTTCTAATTTTGGTGGTGGTTTTGCTTTATAGCCTCTTTTTGATGGCTCTGTTAGCTTGGTCTTGATTCATCTAGTGGATAGAACTATAGCACTGGAAGGAATGATGGGAGGACGAAAGGTGGTTTTCTAGATGGCGATGAATTGACGGTGGTGCAAACCTGTGGTGCATCAGTGCAACATTGGGATGGGGTAGTGATGGATGCTCATGTTGCATTGCAGTAACAGGGTTGCTGGTTCAGTGAACTAGTGATGGAACCCAATACCTGAATTGGGGGAGTTCAAGTCCACGGTGGGTGAGGGCAATCAAGAAGAGGGGGTTTGGGGTACTTATATTCAGCAAAAGTGGGCAAGGAAAATTTGAAAAAAGTGAACCAAACACCAACAAAAGGAACTTATGGGAGCCACTCCCTTTCCCTTTCTTGATTACCCTCAACCCCCTCCCCCAAAAATTAAAAAATCAGGGGAGAAAGGATAGGATTGTATTAGGTAGTCAAAGTGATCCAGCGAATAGGATCTCCCACATGTCAGAGGTGGGTTCTCTACCAACTACCAAGGCAAGACTTTTCTCTACAATTTTCTGAATGCTTTTTTCGTACAATTCTCTTGGTATTGAATTATACAGCCAACTTCTGTTGACTTTCTCCGTCTGCTAAATGATATTTCGCAAAATGCCCTAAATCATTTGTGTAACTAACTTTCTCCCTAATTTTCACTGTTACCCTTTCTTCACCCTTCTAGAATACATGAGCAAGGGAGGGGATAATTATCGTGCTTTTACCCCCACTCAAACTCCCACCTTGTCTTCATGATGGAAATCTGGAAACAGATGAGAGACAGATGTAAAATGTTTCCACTTGATCAACACTTTCACTGGTAGAAACAATAGGTCTGACACCCCCCACCCCCTAATCACTGGTTCAACCTCCGGCACTCAATCATATGTCAGTTGAGCCACCGTATTCAGAGCGAGAAAGTTGTAGCTTTAGGTAAACCTCACCCCCTACCTCAAATACCTCATTGTGCCCTCATATGTTGTGGCCCAACGTGCAACTCTCTTCAGCTTCCCAAGCCAGATTTATGGGATGATCCCTGGTCCTGGCCCCCAAAATCCTGTGTTGTGGCCCAATGTGCAACTCTCTTCAGCTTCCCAAGCCAGACTTATGGGTTGATCCCTGGTCCTGGCCCCCAAAATCCTGACCTCAGCTTTAGTGTCCTCTTTCAGTCTATTTATAAAATGTCCTTTGTAAATTTACTCTGGAACTCCATCTATGCACATGCGGGCCATGAGATGGGGACAAAATTCCACAAGTCGTCTTACTGAAAAGGTGAAATGGTGAATGCAAGTGGTACCATTTGGGCTAATGCCGCTAATCAAACAAAACTAGATGAACTGTGTTTCCATACGTATTCTTGTAGCGAGATTTAGGTAACACTTTCCACAACTTCACCAGTTTGAGTAGTTAGTTACATATTTTCGTGAATTGTGCCGATGGTGGTGGATTGGAATTGTCACAGCGTAAACCCTTCAACTCCTCGCATCATCCAGAATGTCGCTGATGCTCCCATTGAAACTTCAGCGACACTTTTGTGTCCATATCTACCACCATCGTCTTCTGGTACGACAGAAATTGCAGTGTGTCTCTGTTCTTAGGACCCAACCATCGGGGTTAGATCCATCAAAGAGAGGTGTGTCAAGCTTCTTATAATACCAATCTACAGTTCGACCCATCAAACTGATTTTCATGGAGGGGCCTCTATATAATACCGTAAATTGTTAAGTGAGAAGGGAAAATGGAACAAGGAGGGTTGGGTTTTGTGAAGCTGGTTATAAACCCGTTGAAGATTTTTGTACTTTCATGTTTTGACAATATCACACACTGGCACTTTGGCTTACTGTTCTGACGTGCTCAGATCTGCAATGAAAAACCTCTCTGATCTATCCACCAAAGTCCAAAAGTTGATGCATGGTTTAGGATGGAAATCCTTAATGTACCCTGCCGGCATTGTGTTTCCTATTATACTTTCATATTTCACTATTGTCCCAGAGGACCACCTTTTTTGTATTCTTTTGAGCTATTATGATGAATGCTGAAATACATTGATACTGGCTGTAGGTAATTATGATTGATGAACTGCTCAAGTTCTTTTCCAGAAATTCAAGAGGTAACTGTCCTTTTTTAGTTCAAATTTTATCTGGAAGCTTAATCTTTAATTTTAATCCGTATTATGCTATCAGCTATATTTAAAATGATCTATCTTGATTGCATATTTTTTAATGGCTTACTATCTTTTCTAATTCCATATTGTTTTTTCACTTTCACATGTAAAATAAATGCAATTTGCCTCAAGTAGTGTCTACCAAATCTTACACTTGATAAGTTAATGGAATTTAATGAAAATAATAACATCTTCTGCCATGGATATGTGCATGTGTTTGCTCTCTTTGCTCGCTTGTGAAAAATTATGTGATGTTCAAGTTTGAATGACAATGTATATTGAAATCCTTAGTCAAAACAACATACTTCCTCAAGTATTGTTTACTGCAACTTGTATATTTTTCGGAAGTTATTGGCTGGAATTTTTTTTATCGTTTTGATTTTCATTCCTCAAAACCTGTTAAAATTATATAAAAATATACTTCCTCCGGAAATAAGTGAAACACTTCTCTCTTTTATGTAAGCTTTTCGAGAGAAGTGTTTCACTTATTTCAGAGAGGAGGAAGTATATATTATTCTTAAGTTCTCCTCCTCACATATTAACAAAGAAAAACTTGTTCCAAATAGAAATATTCTTTTTCTTGTTTTAACTATTTTCATTTTGGAATTTTTGTGGTTGGTGGCACCATTGGAATTGAAATATGGCTTCTTCGTTTACAGGTATAAGGTTGAAGTTGAAGTTCTGGAAAACCGATTTACTTCCCAAAAGAGAACTGCGCGACAAGTAATTGATGTTCTGTGTGAGTCCAAGCATCATTTTTTTACTGCTGCGCTATGTCTGGTATCTGGCCTATGACTCTCGTATGGCACCTTTCAGTTTATACCCCTTTCAACACCTCCGTGCATTTACAATATGGAAAAGGGATTATACAACCTATGAGGATCAAACGTGGCCGATATTTTTGCACCAAGCTGTCAGATTTAGACATGAAAGCCATGATCATCTGTTACAGATTTTTGAACACTGATTACGTTGTAGATTTTTTCTTTTTGTGCATATTGAGGCACGATCAAACAGAATTTTGACATCGGAGCTTGTATCTTGTTCTTGTAAAGTCTGCAGCATAGGTGCTCAAAACTTGTGCTAAATGTCTTGATTTGAGTACTCGAAACATAGTTTACATTACACACAAAGGATATTAGGATGTGTGCCACAGAATCAAATTGTTTGCACTCAATACATAGTTTACATTACATACAAAGGAAATCAGGATGTCTGTCACAGAAATTCAAATGGTGTGCTTTACATCTTGCTTTATAAAGCAAGTTATAAATCTAATTTTGTGAGCACACTCTCAATTAGCCATACAATTAACATGGCATTTCATTGATATAGATAGGTGGGTACGCCATACTTTTATGCAGCTAGTCACGTTCAGAGAAAAGAAAAGCTAGATATAGTTTTGAAATGGAAACTAAACTGCACTCTGGGACTAAGACAGGAATTGAGTCCCTCCAGCAGCAGTGCCGGATGCATGTTGATAGAAGTGGGGTCACTTGACCCTACTTGGGGCAAAAATATATGAGAGAGAACTAATTTTTAGTGTATAAATGTAGATAAAAGTGTTAATTAGTAGTAGAAGAGAGTCCATTCAACACTGTTTCGGGTACTTATTTCGGGTTATGACTAGTGATCTCGTTGCATATAATTTCTAGATCCGCCACTGTCCCGCATACACGGTGCTCATTCTTCTTGCTCCTTCAAAAAATTTAAGTGCAATGTTGTTGAAGTGGGCACGAGAATTTCGAGAGTTCTTCTCAGCCTTGAATAAAACAATATATTACTCATTTATATTAAATCAAACAACAACTTATCAATTACAATTAAGAAATAATGTGAGACAGAGGGACAATAATTTTTTCTTTTATGAATCTCTTTATTTTACTTTGAATAATTTCGAACTACATGTGTTATGATTTCCCCACTGCTACCTTGTGGTGCAGTTTGAAATTGAACTGGAAGCACACAAGGCGACTCAATTTCTACTGTTGAGTAGAAGAAATTGAAAATGTTCACTGGGTCCCATTGTTTATGTGTAAACAAGGTGGATGTTTCTTTTTTTTTACTTTTTGACTAGTAAGCAAGATGGATCATGGATGCTTATTAGTTATTAGTACGGAATTTGCTTATTAAATAATTTGGGAATTAGGAGTCCAAAAAACATAAAGGTGATGGCAAGTGAAGCACATGCGTATTCAGTATGGGCACTTCCACCGGAAGAAGCGAGGGTGAGGGTGAAGAAACTGATGGACAATCTCCGGTCGGAATTTGGTGGGCCAGAGTTTGATCCCCACCTCACTGTTGTTCGGGCCGTAACCTTGACGCCGGAGGATGCACTTGACAGATTCAGATCAGCTTGTAATGGAGTCAAGGCCTACAGTGTTCATGCTAGGGGAATCTCTATTGGAACTTGCCTTAACCTCATATTCGACCCTACACCTCAGGTATTTTGGAATGGAAGGAGTAAATGTTATTACTCTTATATAAACGTTTCATTTGCTATTAATTCAAAAGTTCAATTTAATTAATTTTGATGGTCAATTTCATTGGTATAAAATAAAAATCAGTTATGTAAAGTACTGATGGATTCGTTTCAACTTGTATACTAACGTACTCAAAGATGTATTATAAAGACGATTGAGTCACGGAAAGATTTATTTTTAGCTCAAGTTTCAAATTTTTTTAAAATATAGTTATCTTTATTTCTTTTCATTTATGTGTGAAATTGAGTATGATTTATGTACACAGGTAGTTGCAACTAGCGAACACTGCTGTGGCCATTTCGGGTTCAATCGCACCGCAGGTAAGTCAATTAAAACTTATTGCTCATAATTTTATGTGGTAACCAAGAGTTTCTTTTTGTTCATAATTTTTCATTATGCATCACTATTTAAAAATTTCAAAATGATGTCAATTGATATTAACAAAGATAAACACATACTCCCTCCGTTTCATTTTAATATACACACTTTGACATTTTACACCATTCACAAATTTCATTTTGACATCATTTGTGATTTATATGCGGATGAAAATATAGTCATGTGAGATCTTGTTAGATTCATCATAACATTTAGTTTATTAATATGTACTTTTTATAATTTTTACAAATACGAAACTAAAAATATATGTCCTCAATGTTTTACATTGGTTTGCGTGAAAATTGTAAGTGTGTAGATTAAAATGAAACGGATGAAATATATAATAAAAAAAAACCTAAATAGCATTATTATGACCATTTTAATGTTGATTATAAAAGAGTAGTAAAGTGTAACCTACCATTAGTTTAGTTTTCCGACCAACTTCCAGCAGAACAAAGTACCATTTGATATGGAAAACCTTGTGAAGTATACTTTTGGGTATTGAAATTTGTTAAAAGTTGCAGTTTGCTCACTCAACTTTCAAAAGTTCCAGTTTGCTCACCTAAAGGACAACGGTGTTAACTATTCTGTTAACTTGCAATTTAATATTAAAAAAAGAACCTGCGGCCCCACTATCGAGACTGACAGTTTAACTTTTACTGGAAAGATATTAATTCATAACGGCTATTTTATGGCCCGAAAACAAATGTATTTTTTTCCTCTCTCCTTCTCCAATTAAAGTCGCCCACTTCTTCTTCTCTAATTAAGCTTCTTTGAAAAATCCATTAGTACCAGGTCCCAACTGCAGTACAAAAATTTCGAACTTGTTATTGTTAATTTTCCAGCGATATTTTTTCTGAAATCATTTATTTTTTCCAAAATATATTTTATTTGTGCAAAGAAAAAAAAAATTCAACAAAATGTCAAGAAACAGGACACTCCCAACCCCAAAGCATTGTTACCGTGAATTCATAATCTTGTAGTGCTTGGCTGCTAATTGTTTGTGGGTTATTATTAGACCCTACATCAGGTTGTGACCAATTGTAGTCTTGATTGAAGGAGTAAACAGTCTGCTCTCCTTCAAAATCTGAGTAGACAGCTGCTAACCTTGGTTGTCTAGTAGCAGGTTGTGACCTTGCATTCACTCCAGTGTGAGGAACAAACTGCAACTTTAAACATGAATTAGTTATCTAATAACAGGACATGAAATTTGTTTGCTTAAAACATGATAAAACTATATTCACTTACAATTGCTATTCTCTGATGTCCATTAGGGTAAATATATACACCTACTCCCCTATTATGCATTGGTGTGGTTGCTTGTTCCGTTGTGGTTGTTGCTAGGTCACTGGTAGTTGAAGGACCATGGTTCTCAGACCTCACAATTTTACACCCTCTCTTGTTGTGTCCTTGGATGTCACAAGAACTACAAGTCATTGCAGTCCCAACCTTCTTCAACTTACCTAGCTGATTAGGTCACTTCTCCAGCTTGAAGTCTCCTTTTTGTTTTTTGTCTATGGTGCACTTTTTCACTTTTGGTGGAAGCACTAAGGAGTCAGATTGAGGAACATTCAGTGGCTCCAACAAAAACTCATAGGCTTTCATGTAGGTTTCTTTTGCGAAAAAATGAACATTATTCAGGTTCATCAACTTTGTTCCATATGGCCACCACTTCATGCTTGCAAGGTATTCCAGTAACTTGTCATGCATTGCAGCTACAACTTCTCTCTGACAAATTAAACAAATAGTTTGAGTGGCTCCTTCTCTTACTCCATAACAGAAGCCACCATCCCAAAAAGCATTCCAACCTCTAGCCCAAATCTTGGGCTTCTCTAGTAGTTGTTGAATTCTAGGGTATAAAAACAGTTCTTTCTTCCCAATTTCATCTCTTTTTTTATGTAATCTTTCTATCAGTTTCTCTCTAATATCTTCAAGCATTGTAATGATTGGCTTATGCCTGCTGTTGATGATGTAAGCATTGAAAGCTTCTGACATGTTGTTGGCAACACTATTACAACATGACATGGAACTATAGAAAGCTCCACACCACTTCCTATATAGTTTCTGTTTAGTAGATCTTCTGCTGCAGCAGCAGAAAGTAGCCTCATCACTTCCATTTGAGCATTGGATTCATTCTCAGTTGTGGATTTGACAATAATCCAAAATTGCTTCCTGTACTCCATGCTACCACTAAAAACGGTTCTGAAGTTTGTGTATACATGTCTGGCACAAACTTTTGTTTCAGCTTCTAGAAATACTTCTCTCACAGCAGCTAAAAACCCCTTTTGTTGATCTGACATGAATGTGTACCTTGCACCTGAATTGATCCTTAAATCTATTGCCAACAAATTCAAAAAAAAAACTCCAACTGTCAGTGCTTTCCACCTCCACCAGTACCCAAGCTATGGGGAAAAATTGGTTGTTCCCATCCCTGCCAACTGCAACTAATAGCTACCCCCCAAATGGACCCTTAAGAAATAAATGCCCTACAACCTCCCATAAACCCTTTTCTCAATGCTTCAAACCAGAAGTAAGCCCTCTCAAACACATTTGCATTCATCTGAAGCTTCACAGTATTGTTTCTATGTTTCTATTAGTCCTAAGGATCTCAGTTGCATACCTTGGGAGTAGTGAATACTGCTAGCTCCGTGTATTCACCAACTATTAAATCTTGTCCTTTCAACCTTTCTCTGCATGCCATGAATTTGCTAATCTTCATGCCCCGCTCAAGCCAAATTGTTTAAATTATGTCTTGCAAGTTAATGTGAGGGTTCACCTTAAACGTAGTATGATAGTTTACAGCTATCCAACTTGTTGTCATCCTCTTCAGTTTTGGAGTTCTCCCATAAGTGTGTTCAGGAGTATGTGTTTTCACCATGAAATTCCTCCTCCCTCTTTCCCAAGATGCCCAAATATTTCAAGGGGAGCCTTTGTTCTTATTAGTGCAGTGTGCACCAACCCTCTAACTATCATTTCTATTCATAGGGATGTCCCTCCCAACTGAAATGGAGCAGTCAATAAGGGCTTTCCTAAAAGTCTTAGCATTCTCAAATGACTGTCCAACGTAAAACTTGGACTCCGTACCTTCTCCTTCCTCCAATAGCATGTTCTTGCTTTTCTTAATTGCTTCTGGTGGAATTAGATACCCACAATCCTCATCATCTGATTCACTAGGGCTTTCTAAATCACTCCCATCTTCATCAAATTCAGTTTCAATGTTAATGCTCTTGCCCTTACTCTGAGCTAGCCTATTCAACATCTTCAACTGCTCATCATATGATAACTGCTTCTTTTTTCCTCCCTCACCCTATCCCTAACATGCACTACCTCAACATCATCTTGATTAGTACCTTTTGTGTCATAGTCTATTTCTGGTTGGTTTTCATTTGTTGAAGGAATAGGGTTCTCTACTGAAGTCAGTAGGTCAAGTAAGGAATTAGTTTGGCTATTCAGGTCAAACTGAGCTCGGGTCTGGTTGTCTACATGAATGAGGTCTTCTAGATCACAGTCATGGTCAGTGTAGATATGAATCAGTTTGTAGGTCATAAGTAATGATAGAAAAAGGGTCAAATGTACATCTATTATAACAAAGAAACCTAATACCATTGTTGAAGTCCTTTCTAGGGTCAGCATAATGAAGTTTCATTATGTTCTTATGACCTAAGCTGCTAATCAAGTCTTTTAAGTAAGACATACTCACACAGTCAGGAATGTCATTAAACACACTAACATTCCCCCCATTGTACTCCATACCACATTCAGATGTCCATTTTCCACCATGATGCATAATCAAATATTGTTTAAGTTATGTAATAATAAAAGACCAAACCAAAAAAAAAATGAACTAAATGAGAATATGTGTACCAAAATAAGTCATTTTCATTAATTTCATCAAAAATTTACATCTATATAGTTGGCTCATCATGTAACAATATCAACCAACAAAGTACAACCAACTTTGTATAAGCAAAACAAGGATGTCATAGCAGTGACAAATGCCAAAAACAAAAACCTTACTTATGTCACATTTACCTCCTACAAATGGTTATGACATCCATCCTAATACAAATTAAAAAAAAACTTAACATAGGCAGTTACCACCCCAAAATAATCCATCTGCCTACCCACAACCTACAGAACCTCTCAATCCTCCTTGAAGAGCCAAGGAAAGCCATCAAAATAAGCTATCATATCTTGTTGAGTCAAGCCATGAGATCATACCCATTGTTGTATATGATATCCTTCAGGACCCATACCTTAAAATTGCTATATGTCCCAAAGTATGGTTGTCCAAATGATAGTTGTCTCAGCCTACACCATATCCTCCATTTCTTGCATGTAAGCTCCACATTGAGTTGAGCTTCCCAATTCAGCTTTGGGAAGATGTGGAAACAGAGGATGTTTTGCTCACGGCATAAGGGATGTGCGTCAGTTAGGGCAGTCAATCCTATGCAAAATTAAAAAAACCAACTAGTTTAAACAAATCCAACTTCAACAAATCCTACTCTCTATTTAAACAAGTTTAAAATTGATTTCGTATTATTTTAATGGAGAAATTAAATCACTAAACATAATTTTAAAAAATTGAAACCCTAATCCGTAAAAGCTTCAACTGATATTTCACTTTCACTTACATCATTATCGGAAATTGAAGTACAATTACACAACAAAATCATACAACAATTCACTCACATGTGTAACACATAGTCGCACAACAAAATTGCTTACTCATGCTTTTGATGTTCTCGTGCAGAGTAAAACAACAGAAAAAACAAACCACCACTTTACAACAACAACAGTTTCAAAAAAAAGTAAGGAATATAAGGTAAGGTAGAAAAAAATATACCAGAGGAGAAAGATTTAGAATTTTCCTTGCAGATGAGCATTGTCGCGCCATTCTTGTGAAATAAATGAGAAATAAATGAAGTTTGAGGGAGAGAAAGTTCTTTTCCACTTGCAGAGAGAATAAAATAAGTGTTGAAGTGGGATGTCTTTGTCTTATATAGCACAACGAAAAGGTACTTTGGGCGCCAAAAAATACCGCCCCTTCATTACCCTTCCCTAGATTCTTGTGCGTTGCATTATTTTAATTAGATATCTCAAAGTTAGTGGGGCCGCAGGTTTTTTTAATATTAAATTGCAAGTTAACAGAATACTTAACACCGTTGTCCTTTGGGTGAGTAAACTGCAACTTTTGAAAATTGAGTGAGCAAACTGCAACTTTTAGCAAAGTTCAGTAGCCAAAGTATACTTAACTCTCCTTCAACTAGTAGTAAATTTCGATTTGATTTATACAACTTTAAACACATTGATCATTTAGTTAAAAAAAATCATATATTATTCAACAGTTGTTTTACTTTTATGCATTATAATATATAGGTACTTATAAGTAAGTAATTGGTCTACTAATAAGGTTTGTAGTATCTCGCAGTTTCAAGGTTGTGGATCAAACTCCACTAGAGATATTGTGGAGTTGAGATTCCCTAAACTTCTCAAGCTTGTTAAGTTCTTCGTTTTTCATATGGGTTTGATCTCAACATTCATCTTATAGCTATGTTTTGAAAATCGAGTATAAAAGTAGCAAAACTAATAAAATGCTAACCACCATTTCTAAAAAATTGCAACAGCTTGACTTTCACGCTTGTAAACGCACATATTTGACCGTTAATTAATGATATTTATGTATTTGTCAAAGTTACAAAAAGTTGATATTATGAAAAAAAAAACATTGAAGCAAATCCAATAACATTTTATATGATCCTTTTTGTTTTTATATATTAGTTAAAAACACGGTCAAAATAAGATGTGCAAATAGTGTAAAAGTCAAAATGTTGCATGTAAAAAGAAACGAAGGAAGTATAACAATTGAACTAGACAACATATTCTACACTTAGTTCCTAGTATTCCATAATCATAATGATTAGTGATTGGTCATTTTTTTTTTTTCTGTATATACAAAAAATTAAGAAATTATTTTTTGTTACCTATGGTTAGGAACTTAGGATTTTCTTTTACCATGTTATTTGTTACTTCTGTCTTAATTTGATTTGCAACAAAATACTACAATTTTTTTTAAAATTTTTTTTGCAGCTTATAGGCCACACATGAGCCTTCTATATGCCGACTTGACAAATGAAATGATGAAGAAAGCTGAAGAGAGAGCTACTATTTTGGATGACAGCATTGCTAACTTGTGCTTCACTGTTAATCGTTTAGCACTTTACATAACTGATGAAGATAAGACCCTCAAATCCTGGAAAAAGGTGGCTGAATATGAACTTCAACCCATATAATAGTCACGTGTATAATAGAAACTACTAAATAAATCAAAGGGACTGTCTCATATAATCTTGTATTATTGCTCACATGGTGGTTGCTTGTTATTGTTCCCATCGAATCGACGAGCTTGTAATTTACTAAAGGTTTCCTCCAAAGTTTCCTAACTTTGGCAGAGCTTAATAATATGTTCCCCTCTTCCCATCTTCTCCTAGAAATAAGAAAGGAATATGGTCATTGTTATCGCCGCTGTGATATAAATAACAAATATTGAATGTAAAAAAAAAAAAAAACACTTATTTACGTGATTCAACAATGTTGGATACGTCCACAGACAGAGAGAGAATAGTTTTTATTGATCTGGAGTAATTCTAAATTACAGATGTGTATAATACACTAATGATGACTTAAAATGAATTAAGTTAAAACGTATTTAATAACCCGACTCGAAATCACATCCCCGCGTCAAAAAGCCCACACCCGATTGGGTCGGACGACCTCCGTCTGACCAGGTGGTCATAATCTCCAAACCTAGTTTTGTCTCGGGCTCGATCGAGAATTGGTCGTCCGTTCGTGATTTCGTAACCATGCCCAATCGATCCCGCCTGAGTCAATCGGGCACCCTACTTTATGGCCCCTGCTGAGACCATCGACCCCGCCCGGTCGGGTGAGCCTGTCCGGTCAGACTAGACGGGCCAGCGTAAATGCCTTTTGACGAGATTCAAGGCATGAATCCTTACACTTTCCCACCTTGACCTAATCCTCTCACAACGAACCAGATAACTAGATGCATTGATCACAATGCCCAAATTCTCCCTGCACCCAGATTTGTCCTGAAAGACAACCAAAATACATTTGTCCCTTAAGGACACTAGATTAGCCACTAAGGATCCCATACTTGCCCCGAGGACAATTAATAACCTCAAACGTTGAGCAAGTCCAAACAATGTTGAAACTTACTTCGTGGAACCGGCTTAGTGAACATATCAGGATTATCAGTTGTACCTACCTTCTTCACCTTAATACTTGTCTCACTTCTTAGAAAATGATACATGACATCAATATGTTTATTCCTCTCATGATGAACTTGATCTTTGGCTAAGCATATTGCACTCAAGTTGTCACAATACACTATCGACTAATCATAAGGTAGACCCAAATCACTGACTAGTTCCTTTAACCAGATTCCCTCCTTAGCTACTTCTGTCAAGGACATATACTATGTTTCAGTAATAGACAAAGTCATCGTAGGCTGCAAAGTAGCTTTCTAACTCACAACAGAACCCCCACAACAGAACCACCAAGAGTGAACACATAACCATTCATAGATCTCCTACCGTCGACATCCCTAACATAATCAGAATCAGATAATCATGTAACTAAACATGCCACATCACCTCCATAAATAAGACCAAATCTGATGTAGCTCTAAGATAACAAAAGATCCTCTTGATTGTCTGCCTATGCTCCTTACCAGGATCACCCATGAACCTACTAACAACACTGACTACATGTGCATGATCTAGCCTAGTGCAAACCATGGCATACATCAAGCTCCCTACTGCACTAGCATAAGGAACCCGAGTCATGTACTCCTTCTCGTTCTTGTGAAGTGACTCCATCTCACCTCCCATTGCAGCAAGCCAATGGTAAAATTCCGTACATGTAACTGCCTCCCTGTAGGTAGATGGCTCATAGACATCCACCTCCTCAGCAACCTGCAGTGCATAAGCCACTATATCTTCAAAGCCATGCCTGTTTGTGTGTTTCCTGAAATTCTTCCTCATATGACGCTCCCGAGCAAGGCTAGGCGCCTCTTCATTTGGTATTGAAGAATTTGATGCTTCAGAATTTATGTGTTGACTTTCTTCATGTGTTTCATCACTCTCATCATGAGTGACTTGCTGCTCCACCTACACTTCAACACTAACAATCTTTGGTGCAACACTAGAATTCATTGTAGGATTAACCATAGAATTTTCATCAAAGACTATATTTCTACTAAGTATAACCCTATGCTCTAATGGGGACCAAATTATGTAACCTTTCACCCCATCTCATATCCTACAAACACTATCTTTTTGGATCTCGGCTCCAATTTACCCTCATTTACATGATAGTAAACACTACAACCAAAGATTTCATATTAAAGTAATATGCATGCTAACTTTGACCACACCTCATATGGTGTTTTAAGGTTTATCTCTGAGTGAGGCCCATGGTTGATCAGATAGCTCGCTATAACTACTTCTCCTTAAAACCTTCTAGTCCTCCTAGCATTTTAGAGCATGCACCAAGCTCTCTTTAGAAGTGTTTGATTCATTCATTCAGCTACACCATTCTGCTAGGGTGTATTCATGACAGTATGATACCTAGCAATCCCTTCATTATTACAGAAGTCATCGACTTAAGCAAACATAACTTTAGACCATTATCAGTCCCTAGCCTTTTGATCTTCTTCCCAGTTTGATTTATTAAAATTATTGAATAATCATATGCCCAAGTCATAGTAATTGAAAGCTTCACCTTTTGACTTCATAATAATCAACCAAGTCATTCTTAAAAAATCATTAATGAAAGATACAAAATACATGTGACCTTCCAAAGATTTCACACGTGAAGGACCCCAACAATCGGAGTGGATAAAATCCAGAGTACCTTATGTTTTATGAATGCCCTTAGGAAACTTGCTACGATGTAGTTTCCTAAAGACAAAGTGCTCACAAAACTAAAGGTTAGTGACCTTGTGGCAACCCAGAAGATCTGCCTTGGAGAGGATTTGCATTCCTCTCTTACTCATATGCCCAAGTCCCATGTGTCATAGCTTAGTCATATCCTCCTTCTATATTTCAGATGAAGCAACAACAACTGAACTTGAGAGAGTGGAACCTTGCAAGATATACAAAGTACTACACTTGACCCCCTTCAACACATCCTTTAAACCCTTGCAGACATACACAACTCCACCCCCACCTCTGAAACTGAACCCCTTATTGTCTAACAGACTAAGTGAAATCAGATTCTTGGTCATTTGTGGAATATGTTTAACATTATTCAAAGTGCAGAATGTACCATCATGTGTCCGAATTTTGATAGAGCTTATTCCAACTATTTTGCAGACTACATTGTTAGCCATTGAAATATTACCCTCATCTACCTGCTCATAAGTAGTGAACCACTCCCTACGAGGACTCATATGATACGACGCTCCAGAATCAAGAATCCGCACATCATTGCAACGTGTTGGTTCATTAGCAAGTAAAACCAAATCATCCTCAGAATTCAAATTTTCTGCTGCAAGAGGAGCAGAACTAGACCCATATTTATTTTCCAGATGCTTCTTTTTAGTATATTCCTTATTCCAATGCCTCTTCTCCTTACAGTAACTACATATATCATTACGTTTAGGACCCCCTTTGGAATTTCCGAATTTTCTGAAATTCTTCTTTTCGGAATTCCCATGTCCCTTACTACTACTGGCTACTAATCAAGAAGTCTGCTTATTTGTACTTGTACTACCGGATGCCTTATGACGCAATTCCCAAGTATGAAGAGATGATCTAACCTCTTCTACGGACATATAATCTTTACCAACAATAAAAGATTGCACCAAATTCTCATATGACATGGTAAAGACACAAGAAGAATTAAAGCAACATCATCATCCTCCACCTTACGCTGGTGGAAAAAAAACCCATCTGATGCGGTAAAAACTAGGCTTACTGGTGCGGTTTTGGTCCGCGTCATCTAAAAAAAATGATGCGGTCCCACAATCCAAAAATGCAATCAATGTGTTGGAAAGATTCGCAACAAGAGGGCATCAAAAGAAAAATCCAAGCAAAAATTTTAAAGTCATATCAAGAATATTAACAATACAAAATATAAAAGTTTACTACCCAATTGAAGTATCGAATAAGCTTAAAAATCATATTGCACGACTTCTTGAAGACTAACTTGAACTTTTCGCTGCCTTTTGCACAAATCCTACAACAATCATCAATTAAAGAAAGAAAAAAAAAATTAGATGATTATGAGAAAAGGTACTAATAAAAGAAAAAAATGAAAAAATAATTAAAAAAAAAAATAGCAGACTAATGCGAATGAAAAGAAAAGAAAAGCGGGGGAAAAGAAAAGCAAGAAAGAAAGAGAAAAAGAAAAAAGAAAAAAGATCAGAGGGAAATCGTCTTGGCCAAAGAAGGAAGGCGGGAGGATGGTGGGGGTACGGTGGAATCCGGCGAGAGTGGATGGCGGTAGGGCAGTGAAGACGCGTAAAAGTCCGGCGCGGGTGGTGCCGGTAAGAGGTCGGTGCTTGGTTCAGGGGTGTGGCGCCTGGCAGCGGGTGAGAGACACGAGAGAGGCTCGGTGGTCCGATGGTGGTGCGGTCTGTGGCGGTTCTTGGTGGTCGTGCAGGGGCAGAGGGAGGGAGGCGCGCGCGGAACGACGCCGGCGACGGGTGAAGGCGTTGGGGGGCAGGTGTGGCGCGGAGAGCAGTCGACGGTGTGGCGCGGAGATCAGTCGACGGTGGGTGGTCGGTACTGCTGTCGGAGCAGGTGGACGGACAGATGGTGGTGGCACACCAGCATCATCAAATCGCTCCTCTTTCTCTCTCGACGTACTGCTGCGTCTTCTCCTCAATTTTTTTTTTTTAATTTTTTTTTTTTAGATTCTTTTGAATTTCCACCTACAATCACAAGAACCAACAACACACCAAAAATCACACACAAAGAATGAAAAAAAAGTAAAAAGGAAAGAAAAGAAGAAATAAACTAAGTTAAAACTCGGGTTGCCTCCCGAAAAGCGCAAATTTAAGGTCTTGCATGACCATTTAAGATTAGTAGATCACTCATAATAGTTCAATGCTCGAAGAAGCTTATCATATGTTCCTGCAAACATCTCAAAGCATATTATATAACAGTGAAAAGGAAAAATGAAAAATATTAGTACTAAAAAATTACTGAAACTACAAAAAGAAGAAAAATTGTTAGTCTTTTTACATGACTCAAAAGAAGGAAAAGAAACTAACTGTACATTATTTACATTATCATGAAAGTCATTCAAAAGGGGAGAAAGAAGGAACGATGGAGGATATAATAATAGGGAAGAAGATATAATATCAAGTTTCTCAGAGAATGGAACATGAGACTCAAAAACAGTAGGTGGTAGCGACAAAGACTCATAAATCACCTCACGCTCAACTTGACTTTCCTCCAAAGAGAAATTTCAACCATGACTTCTTCCTCCTGCAAAACATCCATCACATTAGTCGTTCTTTCAATCTTTTCGTCATCCCAATAGCTCTCATTTATTATCCACCCCTCATTATCATCATAAATAAACGGATCGGGGCTAGAATTCTGAGCAGATTGACATTCAAATTGGGAAGAGGGGTCGAAACCATCTATTAATGTCACATCACAAGAAGAAAAATCATGAGAAGTAGACTGACAATTAGAACAATAAGGGGGTGGTGACATGTAAGTTTGGGGTGCAAGAGCAGATGAAGACATCTCCCACTCATAAGTATCTCTAGCCAACCACTCAATTAAATCCCAACAATAATCAGGCGTTGGAATAGAAATCCTCCATCACACATAGATTCTACCACCATCCTAGTTTCTTCATTTAACCCCTCATAAATCACTAGGCACATATCCCATAATTCAATTCCATGATTAGGACCTATAAAATCACCAAGTCTGTGATAGTATTTCCAAAACAATTCATTCTCATATTGAGGAAAATAAAAAATTGCTCTAGAATTACTAGCATATACATGGGAGTCACATAACATATGAGGTAATTCTAGAGAACTCATGCAAAAATTGGGAGGATTTTGATATGATGCATCAAAACTGTAAACATGAGAATTCCAAAAATTATTACTATGTTGCCTAGCAAAATAATTATCCCCATCATCAAAATAGCATGACTCCATGATACAAAAAAAAAATTAAAAAAAAATTAAAAAAAAATATTCACAAAAAGCGAAAAAAAAAATATATGCAAATTAGTCTCACCAACAATAAAAACTAACTAAAACAAAACCGTCTCCCCGGCAACGGCGCCAAAATTTGATTGGCGTGTCGCGCACCTATCAAAAATAAATAACCTAACTAATCCTCCTAACTATGTAGTAGGGTAAGTCAGGGTCGATCCCACAGAGAGAAAATTATTCTATGATTAGTCCTTAAATAATGGTAAGACTAAAGGAGATTAATAACAAGAATAATGGAGGAATTAAACTACACTAATCAATATATAAATAAAAGACTCTACAGTTAAGTATCCCCACTAGCACGAAATAACACAAAATAATTTCTACCCCAAACTAATCAATTAAATGTTCACAAGGAAAAGTACTCCCTATAAAGTACCATAAACCTCTCCCGAGTATCTATGGCTTCTCTAATATGCATTCAAGCCTACTCCCGTGGAATCATGCAAATTAAAGACATTAAACACGACACTTTAACTTCCTAACAATCCATTCTACCTACTCCCGTGGAGAACTTCATGCCCTTAATTGAAATACTCAAATCCGTCAAAATCCAACTCCCGTTGTGATCAAGACAAAGGAATCATAACAATACTAGTTATCCCTAATCTAGTATTGGCATATGCACAATCAATTAAGCAAGAACAATTAATAATTAATATGAGAATTTAAAGAAACAATCATGAATTAATTCATACTAGGGTTCAACTTAACCATAGATAAAAGAAACTACTCTATCATGAAATAAATAATGAAATCTAAAACTATAAAAGAAAACATAATTAAAGGATTCAATGAAAGAAACTAATAGAACTCATGAATTAATGAAAAAGAATGAAAACTAGGGTTTACATAAAAACTAGAGAGAAAAAGAAGAGAAAACTAAACCTAAAACCTAAAAAGAAAATAACGTGAGAGGGAGGAGGAGAGAGAAAGAATGAAAACCTATCTAAATAAATATTCAATAACCTAATATGACTTGGAAAGTAATTAACAAGATAAGGAAAATCTTAAATAAATCATTAATACGCGGATTAGTGATCCGCGCTTACGCGTGGCATATTCCAGCAGAATCAGTGCAATCTTCCGAAAGGCATAACTCCTTGACTAAAAGTCTCCTCGGGGCGTGCCACCTATCGTTGGAAAGCTCTTCAAGTCTAGTTTCCAAATATGCTGGAATTACTCGATTCTAAGAATCACATCAAAAGTTATGATCAGAAGAGTATACATGACTCCTTTTTCACATTTCTTCTAATGATTTTCTGCTTCGTTTTCGCTCAAATTCGTACTATAAAATATCTATGACGATCCTTATGCATTGTAGCTTCCTTCCAAGTGCTCCTAATCCTCAAGCTTAGCTAATCATAATCCAAATACGTCTTCAATGTCTGAAATTCATCAAAAACAAGAAAACATACCGAATAGAAATAGAAAAACATAACTTAAGAATATAATGCAAAATGAAACTAAATATGAAACTAAATGCTCTAAAATGCAACTAAATGCATCTAAAAACTATATATAAAAATGACTTATCAGTGCCCATTCGCTGCCAACTAAATAAAAGTGAAGAATGTAATGATATGGTAGTATCATGTCTAGGAATGATCCTTATTGCTTTATTTATGCTTGTATGCACTCAATGCTTTACTATGTACTCAGTATAGCTTATTGTGTGTTATTGTGTTGTTTGTTGACCTGTGATGAAACATTGATGCTACAATGGGGAGCAGACTAGGTGTGCTGGTGTTGCTGCATGATGTTGAGCATACGGGGGATTGTTCTTAGTCTTGAAACTTTAAAGCGTTTTAATTAATCATTATAAGACTATTATGATTTACTAGTCTTTGGTTTGAATAAACGGGGTCGTTGATGATTCCCGAGTTGTAGTTACATCTTTATTTCCGCTGCATTTCAGTTTTCTTGACAATGATTTGAGTTAACATTTCCTTTCAATAAGCCTTGCGTTTCACCGCGGCGGTAACACTCCCAAATTCGATGCGACGTAGTCGTAGACGTGTATGGATTTTGGTGGTGTTACATGTATAATACATTAATGACGACTTAAAATGAATTAGGTTAAAAGAAATTTAATAACCTAACTCGAAATCGTATCCCCACGTTAAAAAGCCCACCACCCAATCGAGTACGGCGACATCCGCCTGATCGGGCGGTCATAAGCTCCAAACCCAATTTTATCTCGGGCCCAATCAGGCGCTGGTAGTCCGGTAGTGATTTGGTAACCACGCCCGATCGGGCGAAACCGCCCGAGTCAATCGGGTGCCCTGCTTACCCCTGGTGAGACCATCGATCCTGCCCTGTTAGGCGAGCTTGCCCGATCAAATCGGGCGGGCCTGCATGAATGCCTTTTAACAAGATTCAAGGCATGAATCCTTACAATCGTTTTCTAGTATAACTCTTGCTTATTGACCCCTCTCATCATGGTGCGGGAGGCATCTTTCAAGTTATTCCAATTAAGAAACTTTATGAGTTATGATTAAGGATGTAGGTCACGAAGTTTGAAAGTCAAAGTGAAATAACAACATAATAACCTTGTATGATTTCACACCCATGTTAAAATAATGTAGAAAAATCTGGAAAAAAAGAATAATAGCTAAGAATCCTAGAAAAATTTAGATGTAGCTTGAAGTTTGTAAAAAATTGAAAAAAAAAAAAATTGGTAAAAAGCTCTAGATAGCTTTGTAAGTCCATGTAAATATTTGAGAATCAATCCAAGAAAATATCTATACTAATATATTAAAAGGCGTGCCTAAGCCAGAAACGGTGCCACGTGGCGCTCTCCCTAAGAGAGTTTTACTCCATGTAATCCATAACAATAAAAAAAATTAGATTGCATAATGTAAGGTTTGATCCCAGAACCTCAAGAACATACACTAAAGTCTTAACCACTAGACCAAATAATAATTAGTGTTATCATCTTAAATTATAATATTAATAAATAAAAAATTTCCTTACCCGGGGCATCTCCCGGACCTAATAACTAGTTTTTCAATCAAAAACCAATCAATAAATTTCATTTTCAACATCTCTCCTCCATCTCATTTAAACAATCAATCTAAAATACTAAAGCCCATTTTTTAACAATAATCCCAACATTTGTTATCCAAGCCATTTTAATCTAAAGCCTCCCATATTTTATACATCACTAATCTGATGTCAAATTGAACTCCACATAATTTAAAATTATTTCCCCAAACACTTTAATCTTAAACACATTTAACTATCCTCAAGTAAATTGGGTATTCATATTCAAGGGAGAAAAATATCAATAACGGTTTATCCAAATGAAGTTCATATTTATCTCACAAGATTTGCGGATGTTAGTAAAAAAAAGGGTTATGAACGACCAAATGATTTGATCCAAAAAGCCACTTGGGATGAAGCACGACTAGGGATGGGAATGGGTCCAGGACCCTACCCAGACCCTATTGGAGCCGACCCTAATTTAAGGGTTTGGGTCCAAGTTTTTCAGACCCTAAGGGTCCGGGTCTGGGTCCAAGTGAATTTTTTAGGGTCCGGGTCCGGATCTTCAAAATTTGGACCCCGATCCTACCCTTAGACCCTTAACTTATTTAATATATACATTTTAACTTTTTTAAAAAAAAAAACAAATTGATTTTCTAAAAGACTAAAACCTAAACTAAAACACCAAAACACTCATTCTGAACTCTTATGTAAATTGTGTTTGTTTAGTTTTTTTTCAGTTTGTATGTTTGTGTGTTTTTTTTTCAGTTTATATGTTTATGAATTGTGTTTGTTTCACTTTTTTTCAGTTTATAAGTTTCTGTTTGTTTCGTTTTTTTTTTTCAATTTATATGTTTGTGTTTGTTTCATGCGATATTTTGTGTTTATTTCATGCAAATTACAAATGATTATTGACATTAATAATGCTGAAAATTTGGCAAAATAAAGAATTTAGGTTTGGACCCTCCAGACCCTAAGGGTCAGGGTCAAGGTCCAATTTTTTCAGACCCTTAGGGTCCGGGTCCGGGTCTTGGTCTGCAAAAAAATTAGGGTCCGGGTCTAGGGTCCAGCTGGACCCGACCCAGACACGACCCTTGCCCATCCCTAAGCACGACAAAACTAATATAAACAAAATTGGATAAGGGGAAATTATGTCATATCCTAAATATATCAGGGAGTAGATACAACAATTCTCCCTACTTTTATGGCTGCTACAACGGCCAATGAGGCTTAGTATATCATGTAAACAAAATATAGGGGCTTTGAAAATGTAATACTCGTTAAACTTCGATCTTTATGGAAAGACTTTGATAATTTATTTGAGACGAAAAATTAAACAATTCAAGAGCTTTTTAGTGCGGTAACAAATATCATAAATCGAATTCGAACTAATGGAGATAAAATTGAAGATGTTCAAGTAATTAAATCCGGAAATTATTAAGCCTCTCTAAAAATTATGATCATATAGTGGTTGCCATAGATGAATCCAATAAAGACTCTTCTAAATTAAGTTTAACTGAATTAATGGGCTCACTTCTAGCACATGAATATAGAATGTGAACATAGCAACCACTAGAACAAGCATTTCAGGCTATATTGAAATTCAATAACTATGGAGAAAATCAAAATTAAAATGGATACGGTAAAAGATTTCAAAAAGTAGGAACATCATATAACCGTGACCGGGGGAGAGAAAGTTATAAAAATCAAGGAACTCAAAAATAATTGTTCAGACGTAATTATGTAAGAAACATGATCATTATACACAAAATTATCGCTATGAGTGTAAAAAATGCAAAAAGTACAAAAGGAAGAGGCCAATTTTATGAAAAACAATGTGCCTACAAATCAATTATTTTATACTTTTTTAAGTGCTCAACAGGAGTCAAATGATATAGGTATATCGATAGTTGTCGTTCATTCCACATGACTGGTAATAAATATTCATTTGTAAGTTGAAAACATTAAAATTCAAATTACTCTTGGTAATATAAGCAATCAAGAGGTTGCTGGCAAAGTTACAATCGTGGTTAGAGCGAGAAACGACCCCTCTAAATTTATTATTCATGAAGTTTTCTATATCCTTAGACTTGCACAAAATTTATTAAGTCTGGGCCAACTAATCCAAAGAGGCTATATGCTGAAATTCGATGCTAATAAATGCCTCATATTTGATAAGAATAATGGAAAATTAATTACTACTGCTCAAATGACTTCTAATAAAATATTTCCATAAATGATGTTAGGCCTTCCAAATATTTCCATAAATTATAAAATATTTCCATAAATTAATTACTACTGCTCAAATGGCTTCTAATAAAATATTTTCCCGATTTACTTTGGGGAAATGGGCCTATCCGATGGAAATCATTTTGATTTCTTCATTCATTGCTTCAATTTATTTTTCTTCTCACATCATGTTGCTCTTGAAAGTTTTGTGGTTCGCTGGTAAAGAGAGACATGATAGCTTGATTGCACTGAAAATCTTCCAAATGGTGGTCGCTGATCTCGTGGTGAACGCCGCACTACTGGAGTTGGACTTAAGAGCTAGACTTTGTTGTTGTATTCACAGATCTCGGGGATTTTATTGGAGATCCTTCCAGCTCCAAAAACAATGATGTTATTTTCGGATTTTATTATTTCCTTAATTTCCTATTAGGGTTTTGTGTTAAGTATTTAAATATTATTAGGTCATTATTGGGAGGCAGTTTTTGACTTTTAATAATATCACAGAGTTCCTACTCTTTTTTGGTGGATTTTGGAGTTTTTTTTACAAATTTATCGCTTGTAAATCTGTTTGTTCTTGATCGAGATTAGCGCTTGCTTTTCTCCATATTTTTCGATTGTGTCAAAGTCTTATAATTATAAAGACATAAACTAGTCTTTTAATCTCTAACACTTTTATTAAGTAATAACATTCTTTTACCTCAATTCCATCGAAATTGTTATCTTTATCCCTAATTCCTTATAAGTTCTTTCAAACAATTTATTATGTCATAACGTTCATTTTCCGATTTCGCACTAAAGAGGATATAATGAAAAGTTAATAAAATCAATTATGAAATTTATGAATAGTAAGATATCTATACTAATATATTAAAAAGCTATGAAGCATGGGTACGGCACCCAGGGTCCGAATCCCGTACCGGGGACGGGGACGTCCTGGGTACGGTACAGATTCGCCTAGGATTCGTACCCAGGACGAATCCAAATACCGGGTACGGGTGTTATGTATGGGTACGACTGAGGTGAGATCGGGGACGGGGCTGAGGACGTTTCTTAGAGTGAGCCCACGTACCCATCTAGTTTAATGAAATTTGAGAGCCCAAATATCATTTTCTAGGGTTTCAGATTTTCGCAAAAACCCAAATACTCTCTCAACTCACCTGAAACTGGGAGTGCGAACTGCTTCACTATCTCGCCGGACGCCGCCTCGCCACCTCGCCGCCCGCCGTTCACCGGTCTTCCGTCGAGTCGCCGGTTTCTGAGTTTCTTCTCTCTCGTTTCTTCTCCTTTCACTCGCCGGTTTCTTCTCCTTTGAAGGACTGAAGGTCGACTCGTACTCGCAAAGTCGCAGCCAAGCGCTGGTTTTTCTTCTCCGTCGAAGTCGCCGGTAACTCGGTAAGCTTCTCTCACTCTCTCAGTTCTCTGTTCCTACTTTCTAATTTGCGTGGATGTATGTTTGGCGAGTTGGCAGACAGTTTGGTCTTTTTTTTTCTTTTGTTTGTGGAGGTTTGTTTGCTTTTTTTTTTTTTTAAGGAATAAATGCAGTAAGTTAGTGACTTAGTTTAGTGTTAGTTTATTTAGTTTAATTGAGTGTTGATAATTGAATTGTTGTTGTGTTGATTCTGTTTTGATTGTTGAATGTTGGGTTGAATTGTTGTGTTGATTGTTGAATGTGTTTATTAGGAAAAATATGGCATCCCAATCTCAACAACAAAGTACTAATATTGGTAGCAGCACGGGTAGTGGGTCTGGTGCGGAATCAACGCAAAATGAGGGTTTGCCTCCATTGTGGAGGTTTGTAACAAGACTTGAAAAACAAGGGGCGGTTGGTGGAACATGGAAATATAGATGTAATTTTTGTAATGAAAATCGAACATCTAGTTATTCTAGAGTTAGAGCCCATTTGCTTCAAATTAAGGGTCAAGGAATTGCATGTTGTAAGAAAGTGTCCCGTGTTGATAAACTTGAAATGCAAAAACTTGATGATGAATATGAGACTAAGAAATAGGATTCGGGCCCTAGGGAAGTTCCTTTGCCTAGTGAATCTCTTTCTCATTTGGACTCCGATTCTACATTCAAGAAAAGAAAGTCTGAAAAATCACCTATTACTAGATGTTTTGGGATTGAAACTAGGGATCAATTGGATCAAGAAATTGCAAGGATGTTTTACACAGGAGGGTTGCCATTTAATCTTGCTAGGAATCCACACTATATGAGGGCCTTCACTTTTGCTGCCACCCATAATATAGGAGGTTACAAACCTCCTGGTTACAACAAGCTTAGAACTACATTACTTGTACAAGAAAAAGCTAATGTAGAGAGGCTTATGATACCATTGAAATCAACTTGGAGAGAAAAAGGGGTAACAATTGTGACTGATGGATGGAGTGATCCAACAAGAAAACCTCTCATTAATTTCATGGCTACTTCTGGTAATGGTCCAATCTTTCTTAAAGCTGTGAATTGTTTTGGTGAAGTGAAAGATAAGTATTTCATTGCTAATCTTATGAAAGAAGTCATTCAAGAAGTAGGCCATCAAAATGTTGTGCAAATCATAACTGACAATGCAGCAAATTGCAAAGGGGCGGGGAGCTCATTGAGAGTGAGTTTCCTCACATTTATTGGACACCATGTGTTGTTCATACCCTTAATCTTGCTTTGAAGAATATTTGTGCGGCAAGGAATGTGAATAGCAATCATGAAACTTATGAAGAATGTAGTTGGATCACAGAAATCCATGGAGATGCCATTCAAATTAAAAATTTCATCATGAACCACAACATGAGATTGGCCATGTTCCAAAGATTTTCTCCTCTTAAGTTGCTTTCCGTGGCCGATACTCGCTTTGCCTCCATTATTGTGATGCTTAAGAGATTTAAGCTCATCAAACGAGGTCTTCAAGCCATGGTTATAAGTGATGAGTGGACTTCTTATAGAGAAGAAGACATGGGGAAGGCAAACTTTGTGAAGGAGAAGATTGTGAATGATGATTGGTGGGACAAACTTTCTTACATTGTTGATTTCACAAGGCCTATCTATGACATGATTAGGCATTGTGACACCGATAAACCATGCCTTCACTTAGTGTATGAGATGTGGGATTCCATGATTGAACAAGTGAAGCTTGAGATTTACAAGAAAGAATGCCGTCCTCATTCGGAGTTTAGTCCCTTTTTTCATGTGGTTTATGAAATCTTGGTAGCTCGTTGGGCAAAAAGCAACACTCCTCTCCATTGTTTAGCCCACTCCTTGAACCCGAGGTATATATTCTTTGGCCTTCTTTTTATCTTGTTATATTTATACACAAATTTATAAACTTTTTTTTTAAATATTGAAGGTTCTATAGTGATGAATGGCTACTTGGAGCTCCATCTAGAGTTGCTCCTCATAGAGATGGTGAAGTATCTCGAGAAAGAATGAAGTGCTTTCGTAGATTATTTGCACTTAGTGATGATGTTGGTAAAGTAATGGATGAATATGCACTATTCTCTATGAAGAGTGGACCTTTTGAGGATTTAACTTGTATTGAAAGGATGCATTCTATGGATCCTAAGAGTTGGTGGGCAAACTTTGGAGCTCAAACTCCTCTCCTCCAATCTTTGGCATTTAAAGTGCTTGGGCAACCTACTTCATCATCTTGTAGTGAGAGAAATTGGAGTACATATTCCTTCATTCACTCACTTA
The DNA here is from genome assembly GCF_026745355.1 of Beta vulgaris subsp. vulgaris. NCBI lineage: Eukaryota > Viridiplantae > Streptophyta > Magnoliopsida > Caryophyllales > Amaranthaceae > Beta > Beta vulgaris. The sequence goes on from NC_079209.1 coordinate 18,653,026, forward strand.
GGAGGAACAAGCTAAATCCAAGTCGTGCACAAGATTTGGTTTTCATCCACAACAATCTTCGCCTTTTATCAAGGAATTCCGAAGAGTATTGGGAGCTTTACACTAAGATGTGGGATATTGGTGGAGATGCATTTGATTCATTGGAGGATGTTGGGTTTCTAGAGTTTGCGGAACTCTCACTAGATGAGCCGGATTTAGAAAATGAGTTGCTTCTTGAAGATTGATGTGTTGCGATGTTGCCTTATCTAAGCTTTATCTAGTTTAAGACATTAAATTTAGTTGTTGTTTTATGTTATTTTTAACTTTGAACTATTTATGTATGAATGTTTAATTTAGTTAATTTTTTTTTTTGCCGAATCCATGCCGTACCCGTTTTTTGCAATTTTGATTTTGCCGTTTTCCGTCCCCGTACTCGTCCCCGTACCCGTTTCCGTGCAACATAGTAAAAAGCGCCTAAGGGAGTTATACTCCATGTCATTGACAACAATAAAAAAGTTAGAAATTGCATAGTATAGGGTTTGATCCCGCAACCTCAAGAACACAAATTAAAGTCTCAACCACTAGACCATATAACATTTAGTGTTATCATCTTAAAGTACAATATTAATAAATTGAAATTTTTCCTTACTCGGGGCGTAGCTCGGACCTATAACTAGTTTAATAATTAAAACTGAGCCGCAATATTGCCCGCTAAATGTGGATATGCTTGAGTCGTTAAGATGCCGCTGGACTCCATGCTTAATTATGATTATCAGAGCACGTAGGCCACGCAACACATTCAATATAATCCGCTTCCACTTGTCAAATTGTCAATTTACTGACCCATTTAATGCTATATTAAAAAACAAAGAAAAACCAAGAGTGTAAAGTAAGCATATAAACATTTAACTTTATGATAAGAATATTTTTGAGGAGACAACGTGCATAGGCATAAGTCACCAAAAGTCTTTAATAATAATATTGTTAAAGAAGAAAGTAAACTTAAAGGAAAAAATTGGTATAAATCTCAAGTAAACTACACAATAACATGAAATTGGAACTTAATAGAGTTGAGCAATAAAAATGTCTTACGAGATGGAGAAGTGCACGGAAGGCGAGATCGGATCGTATGCGGTATCGGCAATTCCATCAAAGGATGCGAATATGAGGCTAAAGAAGCTGATGAAAGGCCTAAGATCTAAGTTTGGTGGGCCCAAATTCGATCCTCATCTTACTATAGTGGGACCCTTAAGCTTAACGCGTGAAGATGCTCTTCTTAAATTCAAAGAAGCATGCCAAGGGTTAAAGGCTTATCCTGCTCAAGCTAAGGCCGTCTCTGCTGGGAACTCTTTCTGGCAGACTGTTTATGTCCTCCTTGAGCCCACTCCTCAGGTAAAATTTGCGTGTTTGGTTTGACGGAAAATATTTTGTAATTTTATTACAAGTCTGGGAAGATTTTCTTTCATAATCAGTTTTGGCTTTATTGCATTGTAATTTGAATGAAAAAGTTGATATGTTCGATAGTAATTATGATAAATGGTTAAATGGAAAAGTGATATGGGTGACCAGTGTATTGAATAAGTAGGGTTAAGATTGAGAAATTCTGCCCATTTAGTAAATGAGTTATGTTTGAGTTGTGGAATTTGCAATCTGAAAGAATATGATCTCAACGCAATTAGACCTATTTGCCAACTCTATTTAGAAGTGCTAATAATGTTGCGTGCGAACAATTTGGCGAGAGATGTAGAGTGTAGACCCTGATTGTCAATTGGCAAATAGCTGGTTGACAAGATGTTATATTGAAATAATGCGTCATTACTCATTACGTATTTGTTATAATGTTATGGTATGTGTTTGGCAATTCTTGGGATTTTTATCATTATACCTTAACATGCTTAATCTTATCTTAACAAAAAGTTCTCCCTGCCAATTTTTTCGAAATTAAAGTTTAGATTTCTAACAACTTTTATGATTCTCTGTTACCAAACATTAATATTAAACAAGTTATACTCAAGTAACTCCACGTCTCAACCCTATGTTTACCGAATAGGACATGGCGGGTAAATTTGCTAACCTTCAATTGATTCTCACGTAGTTCGAAATCATGTTCCCATAAATGATTTTTGACTGCTTTTTGTAGGTGTTTTAGTAAAAAAAACTTGGAGATATCTACTCTTTGGATATTGCTACATTTACCCACTGGATAGACTACCTATTAGGAATAGACAATTAAAATAAATAATTCTGCTAAGTTGGACTCCACTCATTATTAATGTCTATCTCTAATGAGTAGATTACCCAGTGGGTAGATAAAGTTTTTCCCCTATTCTTTCCACCCGAAACGTAATAATTTGAAACTTCTTTTCTCTTATCCTGTGCACTTATTATTGCTTTTCTTGATTTGTATATTTTTAATAATCATTTATAATCTTATGTTAAAAAGAAAAAAAAAGTATTAGAACAATCTGAAAACATGGCCTAAATCTAGTTGTATTGTTTTACAGGTGGTCCAAATAAGCGATCATTTTGATGCACATTTTGGTAATGACCGTTCCACACGTAAGTTCAAAGTGCTTCTTTTACTCAAATTAACTCGTTCGCTTGTCTGATCTAAGAAATATTAGAGTACAATATTTGAATTACATTACACACATAAATGCATAATAATATAGTACATTAAAAAATGACACGCATACTTAAGTATCTAACATATGGCTTACCGAATGTCCTACATGCTGATGCTGTGCTCATGAGTATACCTCCCCCCATCACCAAAAAAAAAAAAAAATGACCTTAAAAAATTACACACATAATTCGACTTTTGGCTTTTATCTTTTAGCTTTTATCTTTATGACTATTTCAAGCGTTTACTGTTTAGATAGAAAAGAACTTTTAGAATTGTACTTGTAATGATATTAAACAAACTGAATGACATATTAACTTTTAGAGAGATAGTGAGAGATAGCCTAGTAGTTAGTGCTTCTTTCCTGGTTCCACGAGATTTTGGGATCGATTCTCACTCTTGACAAATTGGGATTTCCTTTATTCCCCCAATTTGTCAAAGTTTCTACTTACCTTATTTTTTAGAAAATATTAACTCTTAGAGATCTATATACTACTATCCAAGTTTGGGAGTAAACTTAATTTTGATATTCTAAATCTTTAACCAAGGCTGCTACACAAAATGCTCTTGACTCATGGAGGAAAAAAAAACTTCCACTGAAAAGTTTTGAGATCCAATATCACAAGAAAAAAAAAATTGAAAACAAAAATTGAAATTTATGTAGCCTAGATTTGGGAAAAAGAAAATGACCATTTCCTAACTTAAGGACCTTTAATGATGGATAAGATTTTGAGATAAAGACAGGGAAGAGAAGAGCAAAGATTTGCCACGTTAGAGTTTCTAGGCAGAAAGGATTCCTTGCTCTTCCTCCTGATACATTTGAAATCTTCCATTTGCACTTGATTTCCTCAATGAAATTCAAAATTCACAATTTAAAATTTCAAACTTATGATCGTATTAGCAATTGTTGTAGGAACGTAAATTGGTAACTAACTAAAAGAACTTATCTTACAACCGTGGCGTGAAATAATCACTGCCCTAAAGTTGAATTTGCCCCGCAACAACACATGGAATCACAACAATCAACCTCCAGGGATACACGCTTCTACCTTTTCGGTGTTGACAGAAAAATAGATTGAGAACGGTCTTGAATATTACCTAGAAAAGAGGAGAATGAAGGAGAAGAGAAGATGTATTTGTGTGTTTTCTGCATCCTCAATTAATATCAGAACACTGGTATTAATAGAAAATCAAAGAACAAACGTGATCAAATCATGGCTGAGAACATGGGAAAGACGGTGAGTAAGTGGGGAAGTTAATGGTAGCACTTTGGAGAGAAATTAGGAAAAACAGTAACTTAATCAGTTACAAAAAACGTTCATTAAATGCTAATACATTATTGACCCAAAAAGATATAGCTAACTTAAGTTTATTCCCCAAGGTCCTGGCCCGGACCGAGCAGGCGGCGTGCGCGTGTGGTAACCACACATTACCACATACTCACTAAAAGTCTCATTGCTACTCAATTCAAAGGATAGAGGAAGAGTAATAGTTATAAAACTTACTCTTCCCTTCTATTCTTTCAATGTGAGACATAGGCAAAAAACATCTCATATTCTTTTGAAGCAAAACATAAGAGTTTGAGTTCTAAACTCCAACAATCCCCCACATGATTTAAAAGAAGAAAACAGAAAGAAGCAGGGCTGAAAAAAGATGATATGGGAAATAGATAATAGGTTTTGAAGTATCAATGTCTTATATATGTACTTGAATTGACACTCAGTGCATACAAAAATATCTTTACTCTCATAGTAGGTATATTTCTCTTTGAACCTTTCACAAGGTTAACAAAGCAAAGTTGCACAACTCAACCTTTTTCAAATCAAGAAACGTTCTCGCAATTGTAATTATAGTGCTCCACAATTTGCCTGGATTTTCATGGATGCTTTAGAGGTCTTAAGCCTTAGGGACTCTCGTAGGAGATCAGGTGTAACCACCACATTCACATATGTAAGTTCATCAAGTTTGTACAGTCACAAACCACCTTAATTAAGGCTATGAACTTATTAAGAGCTCTAAGCTCAACCTTACACAAATGACAGTATAATGAAACAAAATACTACATCACTTTTCTTAATAGGAATGGTAGTAGTATCGACAACTTGAGTTCTTTTGTGATTTCATTTGACCCTTTGAACTTAAGAATTCCTAAAAAGAGTATCCATCACAATTCACTCCACAATAGGCGTCAAACCCATTCCTTGTGCTAACTCTAGTAACAATATTCTTCAATGTTCTTTGGTGGAATGATCACAATATTCGTTTCCAACTTCATATATACTCTAGTCACATTTTCTAATTAGATATCTCATAATAGCATTCCTTAAACGAATATGCTTCTCTTTCATTATAGGCTTGATTATTTGCTACCATAATTGTTGCTTATGAGTCACAACGCATGGTAACTGATGGAGCTAGCTTACACCACAGTGGAGTATCAACAACCAATCTCTTTATCCACTCAACTTCCTGCCAATTTTCAGGCATTTAAATATTTGTTATGCAGCAATGTATTATAAACCATAGGCAAATGAAAACTATCAAAGTCGATCACATACAATACACACATGCATGAGGTTAACATAGCCAAAGAGAAGAGTAGCTCAACAAAACTTCTCACACCATTACTTAGGTCTCTACAACTGATCCCATAAAGACATTTTCAAGTGTACTCATCTTGCGTTCCTTACAAGAGCGAGACACACACACACACACACAAAAGAGTTTATCTACTCTCACTTTCACATTTGCATTGCCACAACAGAATGCCATCTTTATTTGAACCACTATCAGATACCAAAGGATAAAAGGCAACCAACTAGATGAAAATACAAATTTAATTACTAGAGAGACAAAACAAATGCTCAACACCAACACTATAGTGAACCCTCTTACCCTTAGCCACTCTACTTGGCTTTCACCTTTCAACACATTATAAAAGTGAATCTTACTGCCTATGACCCTACTAAGATTAGACAAGTATGGCACATCCCAAGTATAATAAATCATAAAGTACTCACCGAGTATTAATATTGCTTCTTTTCATAAACTAGCATCAAAGAGACTCATGACCTCTTAAACAATTTGGAAAACTAATCCGTTACTTCATTAAGACTGTCCATGATTTCACTAAGTCCATTAACACCTTTATAACCAAGAAAGCATTAAAACACTAGAACATATCTAGTTTAAGAATCTATGTTACTCCTTAGTTGATTTACTCACCAATTATGGTGCAAACAAAGGGAAGAATCTAACAACCATAGTTAGAAAACCGACATAAAACGAACAATCCAAGTTAATACTACAACTTTCTTTGACAAAAATGGGAGCATAGTTATCATTCAAGAGATTATGTAACACAAAACTCTAAGTGCTGAAAATGACAGTCACCCCCAGGCCCCCACATAGGAGATGATAACCAAAGATGGTCAGTAAGAATCTTAAGGAACACTCATGTTTATTCAACCTTGAATGATCTCACTCTCTTAGCACAAAACCACATTAAACAGTAAATTTATGCTTTCAAACATGAAGTCCCAAATGGTCTCACCTAGACCCTTAACAAAATGAATGCTAGCTCCGAATCAATCAACACATGAAACATGATAACATTAATCAGTTATTACTCCAAGTTTACCAACGAAGCTAAGTCCTCAAGAATTAACTCAAATAATTCTTTACTCATAAAATAGCACAATTAGGAAGAACTAAAGTTATTGAAATGCTATAAATAATTACCTCAAAAAGAAAAAATTTAAAGGGTTTACTGCGAATAAATAACCAACAAAGAGAATTATTAATTAAAGCATGCATCGCGTGCATAGATTGCTATTTGTCTAGAAAAGAGGAATATGAAAGAGAAGAGAAGATGTATTTGTGTGTTTTTTGTGTCGTGTTCTGGTATTTATAGGAAATCAAAGAACAAACGTGATTAGATCATGGCTGAAAATGTGGGGAAAAAAGTTAGTAAATGGGGACGTTAATGGCAGCGGTTTTGGTGAGAAATTAGGAAAAACGGTAACTTAATCAGTTACATAAACCAATCATTAAATGCCGATACATTGTTGACCTAAAAAGATAGTTAAGTTAAGTTTATTCCCCAATGCCCAATTAAGGCCCTGGCCCAGATTGGGTGGCGCGCGTGTGGTAACCACACATTAGTATATTACCACATACCCACTAAAAGGCTCATTGCTATTCAACTCACAAGGTAAAAGAAGAATAATACTTATAAATCTTATTTTTTCCTTCTATTCTTTCAATGTGAAACAAAAGGCAAAAGACTTCTCATATTCTTTTGAAGCAAAATATAAGAGTTTGAACTCTAAACTTTAACACTTGTATTATTAAATTACAAATTAATCAAACCATGATGACAATCTAAGACAAGGAGAAACTTTAGTTGGTTGACTAATAGGAATTAATCAAGATATTGACTGTTTCATTTTATTTTTTTATATGTATATGATTAGTAACAAACACTAATTTTGCAGCTTACATGCCACACATAAGCCTTCTATATGCGCACTTGACAGAAGAAGAAAAGCAAGAAGCCGTGGAGGAAGTTAAAGAACTGGATGACACCATTAACACCATGAGCTTTACGATAGATGGCCTAGAATTAGACAAATTAACTCTTGGTGATGAGACTCTTAAATCATGGGTAAAGGTAGCTGAGTATAAGCTTGATACACTTTATTAGACTCTTTTTCCGATCTTGATATGTACTTCATTTGCAAAGACGATGGAATAGGCTTGCCACATGTTGATTGATGTTGCTACAAGGAGGATTACTGGTGTACGCTGTAATCTGTACTTTATGGTGTTCAATAAAAGCTTTTCATGCTGTTGTTAGTTGGTGTTCTTAGTAAAGAATTATAGACCATTTGGTATAAACTTTGTTTATGGGCAATGTTAATTATTATGCATGTTGTAGGCGTGTGTTTATTAGCCTATGCAGGATGAGCGCGAATTTGACTATCACGTTGTAAAGATTTTGTGGAAAACGTTTTGAAGTCGCTAACAAGTCTCTAAAAAGAAGACTAATAAACCTAATTGAATATTGGAAAACCTGGTCAACTTTGAGACATATTCAATTTAGATCTCTTCGTTATAACTTCATTAATGGTCAATGAACCATAGATTGAGTTCGGGGATGAGAATACAAACGCGGTAAGGAATCACGTTAGTCCATTGCTGGCCTCTACTAAATATTGATTCATATCAAAGTTTATACCAAAGAACAACCAAATATTATTTACAAATACCCTAAAATATTAGTCTGGATTGGTTCATTAAACACATGAAATTTAAAAGGCTATTTTTAGTGATACATTATTAAACAATAAAAATTATTGGGTTCTTAATATGTTGTCCAAATAATCTGATTAGTCGTTAGAACAATTATTTCTTAGGTATTGATTAGCAATAATAACATATTGGTGATGAAAGTATGAGTAGGACAATCATAGAAAATGTATAAGAGAATAAGAAAGAAAAAGGGGATATTAGAATGTACAAAAGAATGAATTTTTATTAAAGATCTACATAATATAAAAAATCGTTAGTAACTTCAATAAAATAAATAAGAAAGATTTAAGGACCCCCAAGAATATACTGGTGTGGCTTAGGTTTGAGAATAGCAACATTCGAGAGGAGCAATCGTGAAACCTTTCAACGAAAACTTGTGAAGATCGCTCAAAGTACAAGTAAGTGTTTATGTGTTTGTGTGTTTGAGTGTGAAAATATTATTGGCTCAGCAAGGACAGGGTATGAAGGATGATATTATAATATTTTAGAGATCATTTGTATTGTTGATTGCCCAGAAAGAATATTGAAACGATGATCAATAAACCCCCCATTCTCTATATCATGGCCATATTTGGTTGCATGAAACATATAACCGTTACTTTGAATGAAATGATGTCATAACATCACCATTGTTTGTCTCTTGGGTACTAAATAACCATTGAATTGGTTGATTTGTAAGACACGACCCAACATTTTAGGCTTATAACATGACCTAATAGACGATTCTTAGGAAAAACAACCAAACTCTGATACCAAATAATTCCAAGAGACCCTTTACTTCATAGCATGAGTTACTTTTGTTAGGCTTAGTTTCATTAGAACAAAGTAGTGTCTCACACCAATACCATAATCATGACTTACTATAATATAATTGGAGTCAATAATGACATAATATAATAACAACAGTATAGGACTATGTGTTAGGCTTAGTACATGACCCAAGATATGATTATCCGGAAACAGAACCAATCTCTAACACGAAATGGTCCCGAGAGACCACTGCTTTATAATCATATGAGTTACTTTTGTTGTCTCCATTGTATAATAATTCTAACTCATGAAGAAAGCAAGCTCTCCGAACAATACCATTTGAGTTACTTTAAGGACACAAGCTAAGTTTCATTAGAATATAGTAGTCTCTTGTATCAATATTGTAATTCGGACTTACTTGAATATAATTGTAGTTAATAATGACAAAATATAATAACAATATTAGGACTATATTTTAGGCTTAGGATATGACCTAAGACACGATTCTTCAAAATTACAACCAATTTCTGACACCAAATGATCCCGAAAATACCCCTTTCTTATAATTATATTACTTTTGTGGTAGCTATTGGATAATAATCATCCTAATTCATTAAGAAACCAATCTCTCGCACCAATATAATATGAGTTATTTTAAGGACACGAGCTAAGTTTCAGGGCCATCTCAAACATTTTGAAGGCCCTATACAAATATTTAAATTAAAACCCTAAAAAACACAACATGAAAAAATTATCTTTTAAAAAATACAATGTGATAAGTTTCGTATTATATAATTACTATTTTTTTTTTACAATTGTTTTCTTATACTAGGTATCACCAAAAATTCCTTAAACTAGCATATTGATATTATTGTTATGAAAATTCTAAATTAACTTTAAAATTATATTGGTAATGAAGTCTAGCCACATATTAAAAAAGTTCGATTTGTCTAAACGTATTCGAAATATATTTATCAATATTCATAATCCTACATTACTAGTAAGTACTAGTGTACTACGACAACCAAGAAAATGAAAAACTATCTCTCTCTCTCTCTCTCTCTATATATATATATATATATATATATATATATATATAAAGGAGGAATTTTTCGGGAGCATAGAGCGCGCCATATAGGGTTGCCATGTCATCAAGTTTATTTTTCTTTTTTTACAAAAATAGAGTTCTTCATAGATTTAATTACATATAACAAGCTTTGGATAAGCGAAAATTGGAGTTTCGTGTTGATAGAACGACTTAAATATATTATGTAATTTGTGTACAACTTTTGCAAAATTGTTCGGAATATTATAATTTTTGTACCATTGGATAGTGCTCGAAATATGCTTCGAAATAAGATCTGAATACAATATAGTTCTAAAACTTATGAATAGAGCGCGCCACGTAGGATTGTCATGTCATCAATTTTAATTTCAATTTTTTTATAGAAATAGATTTCTACGTAGATTTAAATATATATAAGGAGTTTTGGATAAGCGAAAGAGAGTTCCACGTTGAATGTAACTTAAATTATTATATTATATAATTTGGGTATAAGTTTTGCTACGTAATTCGAAATATTATAATTTTGCACCATTAGATAGAGCTCGAAATATGCTTCGAAATAAGATCCATATACAATATAGTTATACAACTTATGAATATAGCGCCTCACGTAGGATCGGATCGCCATGTCATCAATTTTTTTTTTACTAAAATAGATTTCTACGTAGATTTAAATATATATAAGGAGCTTTGGATAAGCGAAATAGAGTTTCGTATTGAATGTAACTTAAATTATTATATTATGTATATTGTATATGTTTGAATCAAACTAATTTATCAAATTAGGTAAATTGTGTATGACTTTTGCTACATAATTCAGAATATTATGATTTTTATACCATTAGAGAGCACCCAAAATATACTTCAAAATAAGATCCATTTACAATATAGTTCAATAATTATAAAATGGAGAGCGCCACGTTGGATTATCATGTCATGCATTTTTATTTTTACCTTTAAAAAAATAGAGATCTACATAGATTTAAATACATGTAATGAGTTGTAGATAAGGGAAAATGAGCGTTTGATTTTGAATGGACAACGTAAATTATTATATTATGTATATTGTATATGTTTAAATCAACAACCTAATATATCAAATTAGTTAAATTGTGTCTAACTTTTGCTACATAATTCAGAATGTTATGATTTTTATACCGTTGGAGAGCACTCAAAATATGTTTCAAAATAAGATCCATTTATGATATAGTTCGATAACTTATGAAACGGAGAGCACCACGTCAGATTGACATGTCATGCATTTTTATTTTTAGCTTTATAAATATACTTCTACATAGATTTAAATACATATAGTGAGTTGTAGATAAGGAAAAATTAGCGTTTGATTTTAAAAGAACAACCTAAATAATTATATTATGTAAATTGTATATGTTTGAATCAATAACCTAATTTATCAAATTAGATAAATTATGTATAACTTTTATTACGTAATTCGAAAAATCATGATTTTTATACCCTTGGAGAGCACTCGAAATATGCTTCGAAATAAGATCCATTTTCAATATAGTTCATGTTACTACCATTTATAGATAATGGCCAACATTTATTATGAGATATTGTATTATGTCCCAAAGGGTTCAATATTTATGCTCATGTGAAGGCCTAATCATACTAAAGGGCCCACGAAAAAGAGTCAACGAAAGTCAAAGACTTGAAGCCCATAAAAGGAAGCTCATGGAAGCCAAAAATGTTCAAGATATGGAAGCCAAACAATTATGAAGATGTGGATAAAGGACGTGGGTAACTACCAATCTGATCATGGAGCACGTAAATTACATGGGCATTGAGACGTGGCCTTTCTGGCACCAGAAGAAAGTAGTTATGATTTGAATCATAAATGATTCAGATCATTTCCCTCCAAAGATGCATGGAAGTTACACATAATGATGAAGTATAAATACAAGTAGAAGGATCAATTGAAAAAAAAAAAACACAACACACAACAACGTGCAATTGACTTCCTTTCTATCGTAACTTTAACCTAGATTAGCCAACCCCCTTCTGAGGTTATAGTTTATTTCTTAGAATTAGAGCAAGTACTAAGTGACAAGTTTATTCATCTCCAGTTTTAGCCGGAACTCATGGAGGTAATCATCTTCGTGTTTTCCCTTTAATTGTCCAGCCTGCTTTATCTCCATGTTTGTTATAGAGAATCTTTCTAGAAGTTTGTGATGTGAGTGGGAATGTTCAGCTCTAGTTAATAGATTAATTATTGCATCTTTTGCTCTATTTAATGCTTATCGCCTGAATTTATTAGGCGTTGTAGTTCAATTAATTAGATTACAACAAAGTACGTTAGCAAGGTTTTAACTAATTAAAACCGGTAACCCCCAAAGACTAAGACTCCTGTGGCACTCAATATCTAACTATTAGGTGTGCATTGACTTGTTTGCAAGGTCAACCAAGTGATTTTGCACCAACAGGTTTTTTGGCGACCACAGTGAGAGGAGAAAGATTCATAATCAAATTATGAAATTTCTTCTTTAATAACTTTTACACTTTAACTGTTTGAAGTAGCCATTGTTAGTTTTTCCTTGAATGCTGGATACACGTTCTCGAAGAAATAGGGAAGGTCCTAGAGTTGAACCAGTCTCCCAAAATATGGAAGACAATAATTCGATACCTTCAGAGTCTAGGGTACTTGAGGATGGTGATGAACCAATTCATCATGCCTTAGGAGAGTCACAAGGAGAAACTCCCCAAAGGGAAATTTCATCTCCAAGTAGCACTAGCCGTGGATTTGTACATCAATTGTATGGAAAATTCATTGAAAGAGTAAAACAATTACTCTTGGAGACCAGGGAGAGTAAAGGGCAACAATTTGATTCTAACTACACAACTCTAGCCCTTGAGTCAGCCAGAGTATTTACAGATATCCTTCAAAGGATAAGAGAGGAGAGTAGAGATATTAACTCTAGGCAAATAGACCGAATACTTGTAGATATCAATGATACTATGACTGCAACCTTTACGACAATGTCAACATCCCTTGCTACCGAAGTAGTTACTCGTTTGGATCCGTTAGTTGAAAAACACTATCAATTAAATGAGAAACTGCTTAAGGCTTTACAAGAAGTCCCATTGAATAGAACACAAGGAGATCGTGGAATAATGCCAGATCTTCCAATAGCCTACCCATCAACGGTGCAATATGTTGTGAATAGAGACCCAGTGGTCTGAAATGATCCACAAACTTCCTCCCATGAGCGTCGAACAAGGGCAAGTCTCTTGAGCCTTGGAGAGAATGTTCATGAGAATTTTAGGAGAAGTGATGAAATGGCGGCGGGCGTGGAGCCAGGCTGGCACCAGTCATCAAGACGTCACCAACCTTCTTTTTCCATGGGTGGTGGATATTTTGGAGATAACACACACCAACCTGGACCATCACATGGAGGACAGAGGCAAGGTACTTTTGTTGCAAACAACAACAATTCACGTCACGCATATGTGCCTCTAAATCAGCCAATTATGGTTGGGAACCTTTCATCTTCTACTTATATGACTTACCAACCACCTATCACTGGGACGTCTCATTATGGGAATGCTCCAGGTTATGGTCATAATCAGGCTCCACTTGCTCACGCAACTAGAGCTTACCAACAGGGGGTACCCACGATTGGGCACAGTTTCGAAAAAGGTTTGATGGTCATGCCTTTGGTGATTTTGTTGAGTTAGCAGAATTGGCTGTAAGGTATGAAAGGAACCTACAAGTGGAAAGTGCAACAAGACACCAGAGTTTCTTTGTTCAGAAGGAACAACCCTTTCACTTTGAAACTGCACAAGAGGTTTGATGTGGCTGAAATCATCCAGGGGGTACCTTATAAGTGTTCTCCCCTTGAGAAAAGAGAGTTCTCATCACCAAAAGACTTAAAGTCTGGGCAAAAGAGGATGTATACTTTTGATGCTAAAAAATCTAATGCCATCTTTAATTGATTATTATATAATAAAAAGATAAAACTTGTAGGGAGGCATAAATTGAAAACTGCTAATGAAGTTAAGGGTAAAAAATATTGTAAATGTGATGATGCAGTAACCCATGATACTTCTGAATGTATTATGTTTAGAAATAAAATTCAGGATGAGATTGATTAGAAAAATATCATGTTCCCAGATGATGAAGATGTAAATGTGATTGGAATGGGAGAACCATTCGAATTATTCAGTAATATGGTAGAAAATAATAATAATTTTACTGTTACTCTGTAGGCATCTCAAGCCACTGAAATTGGTAATCATCTCTTTAACAGGCTACTTGATGAAGGAGTTCTGATCATGCCAAAGATAGCTAATGAAGAAGGACTAGAAGACATGTGCTGATGGCATATGAATGGGTCGCATACAACAGACCAATGACAAGTCTTCAAAGGGTTCCTTACTAGACAATTAAATCTTAAAAAATTAGTTGCCTCAGAGATACAGCATCAGACCATGGAGTTAGAAGCATACATGATCAGTTTAGCCAATGGTAAACAAATCCAAGTCTGGCAGTGCCTGAGGAAAAAGCTGTAACTTACATAGAAGCCGCTCAAAAATTCTCGTTGCAAACCAGAGCAATAGAGGGATTAAAGGCTCTAAGGGGAGGTATGTGCTCATCATGTTCAGATAACTTAACTTTTGAAATGATTAGAACACTGGTCATACCAAATGATCCTACATACATGCATGCTTACCAACGCCCCTTCCAGAAGAGGTCCAAGAGTCAAGGACCAAGAAGACGTCCAAAATCACTAGGCTTGTTTGAATAAGTAGCTATGCCATTTGGTTTAAAAAATGCTAGTGCTACATACCGACAAGCCATGGACGCATTCTTTAAAGATATGATTGGTAAGATAGTGGAAGTTCGTGTGGATGACATACTCATGAAATCAAATGATTTCTTAAGTCATAAAGAACATTTGGTTAAGTCATTTACAATGATGAGAGAGTATCACCTAAAAATGAATCCACTGAAGCGTGCATTTGGGTTTAAAGCCAATAACTTTTTAGGATTTCTCATCCATAAAATGGAATGGAAATTGACCAAAATAAGGCAAAAGCAGTTCTGACAGCTAAGCCACCTTCTACCAAGAAGAAGTTGTAAAGGTTCCTTGGATAGGTCAATTATGTTAGAAGATTCATGGCTAATCTAGCTGGGAAGACTAAAAAGTTTTCACCTATATTAAGATTAAAACATGAACCAAACTTTAAATGGAATAAGGAGCATCAAGAGGCTTTTGATCAAATCAAACAAGATTTGGCAAGTCCTCCCGTATTGATCCCTCCAAGGCAAAATGGAAAACCATTAAGGTTGTATCTATCAACCTGTGAAGATTTCATTGGTAGTCTCCTTACTCAAGAAAATCAGAAGTGACATGAGCAAGCCATTTTCTATCTAAGTAGTTACTTGCATGATACAGATCGAAGGTATACCATGGCTGAAAAATGGTGTTTATGCTTATATGATGCGTCCATTAAGCTCGTACATTATTTCATGACCTTCGCAGTGGAAGTGGTATCTCTAACAGATGTCACAAAATATATGATATCCAAATCTTTCATAAAAAGTAGGTTAAGTAAGTGGAGTCTACATCTATTGTAATTTGACTTAGTATATATGTCTCAAAAGGCAGTAAGAGGTCAAGCTCTAGCTGATTTCTTAGCAACTCACCCTTGTTGTGAATCTAGAATTATTGATGAGGACATCCTTCCATGGATATTGTTCTTTGATGGCTCTAATACCAGAGAAACAGCAGGGGCTGTAATATATATTCTATCTCCTGATGGGGTTCCAACTAAGTTAGTATTAACCCTAAAGGGTCCATGGTATGCACATACAATAGAGCATAATACAAAGTTTTATTGATTGGATTGGAGTTGTTATTAGAATTGGGGGATAAAAAAGCTAAGGTATATGGATATTCTCAGCTAGTTATTTATCACATGATTGAAGAATTTAAATGTATTTCATCTGTATCACAGGAATGTAGCAAGAAAGCACAAGAATTGTCTAAACAATTTAAGAGGATTTCTTTCATATACATTCCTAGAGAAGAAAATGGAATAGCAGATCAGTTTTCCCAAATAGCTTCTGCTAGAGACGAAATACCTTCACCAAATGAAGATATTATCCTTTAGAAAAAGAACCTGGATCCTATTAATGGAACTGATAAAGAAATATCATAAAATATATTAGAAGTCTATAGAATCTCAATATGAAGAGAGAATGAGGACTGGGGAAATGAAATTATACAATATCTCCATAATCCAACTGGAATAAAAGTGCCAAATAGAGTTAAAATGGCTGCAACTAAATTTTGCATGCAATTCGGGGAATTACACATGAGGGGTCTAGAAGGATTACTTTGAAAATGTGTAGATGCTAGAGAAGCTTTAACCCACATGGCAGAAATTCATCAAGAATTATGTGGTGCTCATCAAAATGGCTTGAAAATGAGATGGATATTGCACGAACATGGTTACTATTGGCCTACTATGAGAAAGGATTGTATAGATTATGCAAAAGGTTGTAAGAGATGTCAAAAGTTTGGACCCATTAGTAGGGCGCCAGCCTCAGAACTAAAGTATATTCTTAAACCTTGACCATTTAGATGATGGGCAGTAGATGCTATAGGAGAAATTAATAATACATCTTCTAAGAAGCATTCATAATCCTAGTAGTTACTGATTATTTAACTAAATGGGTAGAAG
Source organism: Beta vulgaris subsp. vulgaris (assembly GCF_026745355.1). Lineage (NCBI taxonomy): Eukaryota > Viridiplantae > Streptophyta > Magnoliopsida > Caryophyllales > Amaranthaceae > Beta > Beta vulgaris. Next base: position 18,669,465 of record NC_079209.1, read on the forward strand.
CTCAAGTTTTCATTAATGTCAATACACAGGTTGTGATAAATATCTTGGAATAAAAGATCTTTAAAAGATTTGGGATTCCAGAAACCATAACTTTTGATCAACCCACAGTGTTCAGAAACCCTGATTTATTAGACTACCTCACCCAATTAGGGATTACTAAGTTGCATTCAACATCGTACTATGCTCAGGCTACCAATAAGATCATAGTGAATGGAATCTCAAAGATGGTAGATAATAACCCTAGGAAGTGGGATGAATTGTTGTTATATGCTCTATGGGCCTATAGGACCTCTAAGAGAGAAGCAACATGAGTTACTCCTTTCAACTTAGTTTATGGACACACTCCAGTAATCCTTGCTGAAGTGAATGTAAGTTCATATAGAGTAACCCAACAAATGGGACTATCTAGAGATGACTATTTACAGGCAATGAACATTGGAATAATGGATGCTCTAGAATTCAAGGAAGAAGCCTTGGCTAAAATGAGAATCCAAAAGGAAAAAGTTGCCACGGCCTATAACAAAAAAGTAGTGCCTAGAGACTTTCAAGAGAATGAATATGTATGGAAGATGCTTCTACCAGAAGCAGCCCATAAAGATCCTTAGTTAGGGAAGTGGTCATCTAAATGGCAAGGTCCTTATATCATTCATAAGAAAATGTATGGAAATGCATATCTATTAAAAGATATAGATGGTAATGTAAAAGATAGGGCCTTAAATGGCAAGCTTCTTAAAAATACTATCCATCCATATGGGAACAACATGATCCTGTGTTTCAATGGAAACATGCAGACATCCAGGGATTACTAAGATTACATCATTAAAAAATTAATGGTATGTATCTTAAACGTTCCAGCATTGTCTAATAGCTGAACTAAGGATTTTTATCGCTAACCAAGCATTACAAAGTTTCTCCCTTTACAGAATCAAGCTTTGTTGTACATCCATTTCTTTAAACATCTCTTGCCTCAAAGTGGCAAGCTTGGCCCGTCCCTGGTCCAACTTTGTTTTTGCAACATCAATGGAGCTCTAAACTGAAGACTTCTCATTAATAATGTTGATTTTTTTTCTGTTAATCTCAAGCAAGCGATTCTGTAAGGATGGCCTCTCATCAGAAAGAGACTTCAGTTGCTGATCATATAGAGTTTAAAAAATCCTGGGTCTGTGCAGTGAAGCTTCTAAAAGATTTGGCTTGAGCTTCCAAAGAAATCTCCTCTTCTAGGAGTTTATAAGCTGAAAAACTTAATAGATTGAACTCCTATGTCAGCATCGCGTTGTTGAAGAAGAAGAATTTCCTTCACATAATCAAGACAAGGTATCCAATATTCAAAGCCTTGAGATATTAAGGATTCCAAAATCTACTTAAGAGCTTGTTTGGAGTTCTGGTCATGAGGATTTTCTGAGAGAATAAGGCAGAGGTCCCATATCTTGTCTTCTTGTTTGATGTGCTTAGAGTGTTCCTCATTGGGACTACTCGCAGAATTGCTAGAAGTAGGTTTCAATAATGAACATGTCCACATTTACCTCTTTTCCTCCATCAGACTCTTTCATCACACTTGCTTCTTGAGTACTGCCCTCTGCATCATAAAGAAGAATAGCCAAGTTAGCAAGGTAGTGAAGTCTGATTTTTTAAGGATATGGATTCATATAGAGGAATTCAAAAATGAATATATGAGGAAAGGAATGCAAACCAGTCTCAGAAGAGGATTGTGAAGCTGGTGATGGACCCTTTGATATAGGGGTGTTCAAAAGTTCAAAATTGCTCCTCAAAGGTGCAACATCTAAAGGAATTACATCTGCTGGAACCTCATCTCTAAGAATAGAAGGGTTTGTTATAACGATCGTTGAAGTAGAAGGAGAACTTGGAAACTCAACATTCAATGGAATTGAATCCAGAAGATCTTTATCACCCTAAAAGGGTATACTTTATTCCGCAGATGCCATGTTAAGATGAGTGCTCTTTTCCAACTGAGCGGCACCTTATCTTTTCGAAGTAGGAATGGCCTCTAACTCCAACAGGGGGTCAATCTTGCTTGGCGTAGAGACAATAGGCTTGTCAGCAGGTGTAATAATGCGCTGATCAAAAGGACCACCCTCCATATCTAGTCCTGGATCAACTATTATGGGAATATCTGTAGAAGGTTGTTGATAAAGTTGAGATTTGAAGGTTGTTTAAGATTAAGATTTGTCGGCCTTTCCAAAAACAAATTACCAGGATCCTTAGACTTTGTCAAACCAGAAGAACCTGCAATAAAAAACAGGTTAATGACAAAATGAAACTTTCATGCCAAGGAGTATAAAGAGATGTATATACCTGTTTTAGCTCCATGAAGTTTTATTTTTGGGAAGATTTGAGATATAGTCTTTTCATTATCCTCATCAAAAGAAATATCATAATGTTGGACCTCAGAAGATGTTTCTAATTTAGGATGTTTGCTATATGAATGCCTCAAGGGCTTAGGAGCTGAAAAAAGAATTGATATCTCTTTTCTTGTAGACTTTCTGAACAAATTCAGATTGCTCCACTAGCCCCCCTATTTATAGAGGAATGGCTAACTCCGTAGATGGATTTTCAAATTTTAAAAATTCTTCAAACCATTCGCATCCATGGATTTCAGGAAAATAAGAAGTTTTACCTATTGTGTTTCTGAATTTCGATGGGTTAAGTGTGATTGAGATAGTAAAATTTAAATACGTTTCTAGAAGATTAAATACATTGAGCTGGAATGAGTGGTTTTTTACTTTGTTGAGCAACCTTCATCCTTGCTCTTACACGTATGGAGGAGGAAGAAGATGAAGTTATTTTTCTTTTCTTTTAATTTGTGTTTTTTTCTGATTTGGGGGAAAATGGTGTTGGGCTAATTTTAGCTTATAAGTTTATTTTTGTTTGTTTGGGCTCATAGAGTTGGGCATTGAGCCATTAGAATTTGTGACTAACCTCAAGTCTTATACCCAAATTACTTACTAAGTTGATTACAAGATTTTATTAGTTCGATTTATAGACTTCATTATCCATAAATTATTTATTAAAATATTTATTACCTTTTTAACGTTACATAGAAATTAGCTTAGTGATTGTTATTTACTAAAAATGGATTACTTTTAGTTTAAATAATTCAAATTAGTTATTAATTAAATAAAATTAAAACTTGGGTAACAACACATTTGGTTAACGGCGATGATGAAAATGAGGTTTGGATTGAGTAAGGCGAGAGAAAAAAAGTGAGGGGTGACTAGTTCAATTATGTTTGAGAAGTGCGAAGTGGTTGTATTGTGATAGGGATGAGAGAGGAGAAAGTTAGGGTTGCAGAAGAGGAGAGGAAGTTAATGAGAGAAGAGGAGATGTGTAGGGTTTGAAAAGGGGAAGTGTTTAAGGCCTTTGGGTTGTGTCTCATTTATACAGAATGTTGGGTTTTAAGTTTTTTGGGCCATTTAGCTGATCCGGTTTGGAGGAGAACTGGATCAATTTTACAAAACTGATCTTGTTCTCCTCCAAACCGAATCAGCTAAATGGCCCAAAAAATTTTGCCAAAAATTCAAACTTACTGATCCGATTTTAGGAGAACCAAACTAGTTTGTTTATGTCATTTAAATTTTTTTCCACGCACTAGTGGATCCGTGAGGAAGAGAGAGAGTGTGTGTGTGGGAGTTTGAGGTAGCGAGGGTCTGGGAAAGCTTGAAGACACAGAGAGAGAGAGGCGGGGTGGGAGTGAGAGAGGCAAATGGATTTTGAGTAGCGAGGGTTTGCGAGAGGAAAAGCGCGCATTAATTTTAAAAAGTGGCGATTTTTAGGTTAACCGCATCCCATTGTGATAAAGGGTTGCGATTCTTAAATTAGCTGCAGCCCTTTTTTATAAAGAGTGATGGTTTTTGGGCTAACCTGTAACACTCTTAGGTGTTCAGGAACCCACTAGTAAATATTGTCCTCTTTGGGCCTTAACCCGCAAGGTTTTGCTTTGGTGCAGGACCGTAGTCCTACCCAAAAAGCCTCTATTGTAACAACCCGATAATTCTCTCTTTTCCAAAATTACTTTTGAACTATAAAATTAGAGAATCATCAAAGCATTATCGCCCGTGTGATAACGTATCGACTTTTTCAGAATTTTATAGCGGAAAACATATAACTAACTTTAGATTTGAAATATAAAAATAAAATAACAAAGTAACTTTAAAACCAAACAACACTGTTAACGTTAACTTCAAACAAAAATTAAATATAAATGTATCAACTATGAAACCGTAAATAAATCAACATGCTACTTAAGCTCTCCATTCCTTAAACCCCATGATGCATCATTTCCACACCTGTAGATGTCACTGCACTAGAGAAATTGCTCACCAAGAATGGATCATCACGTGATCAATAAGGAAAAGCCACGATCAACGCATACAAACAAAGCATGTAGTCAGCAAAGTTGAGTACTACATAATAATAAATAAACATTCTTAATATGATACTAATAAATATTAAGCAGGGATAAATAGCAACATAACAATCTGCAGATAACTTTTACTGAACTAAACTTTAACAACCTTTTTATTACTTTAATAGAATAGTCATTGGACCGAGTTGTCTAACTAAAAACTAGCCTTCCCTTTGGAAGAAGAAATACGAGCGCGACTCTGTATTCCCATGACTTACGATATCGAGGAACCTTTTAAATAAAAATAGGAACGGTGATCAATTCGAACCCAGAAAAAGCCATGGCCCGCTCACCATGTATCCCAACTCTTGATTTTCCATCTTCATACGTGCACCAGTCTAAAGTTTATCACTATCCAGGTTTCACTTTACATGATTTACTAATTATTACTTGTTATGACATACAAGCAACACAGATAATATATAATCAAACATCCACAACTTTATTTCTTTTATCTTCGGATTAAATAAGTGATCATATATACAACTTACAACCTAGCCAACAACCAACTTACCTTTCAAAGATACAAATTATCAACTTACCAAATAAAGGCTCAGAGTCCTCATAGAATAGTGAAAATAATAATAAAAGGGAACACATGATTGAATCATGATCCTGACCAATAAATATACTAATAACCCCGTGTGAATTAATACATAATGTCCCCAACCAACATGCTTGCATCAATCTTCCATACAAACATGATATAAATCTCATAATTAAATCTCATACTTAACATGTTCGCACACAGGCATAAAACATGTAAAATCCAAGCATATATGAACTCACAAATTTTCAATACATGATACTAAATAACTTTCCTTCCTAAAATCATGATAATACATCAAACAACACTTAGGTATGTACGTACCTTGTGTAAAAAAATTGATAGGCCACTTTAACAACTTTAGAAGTCGCCTACAGAGAAATCTCCACCTAAAACAACCAATAAAATTTATAAACAATACTCCAAACTAATTCCAGAAACTTTAAAATATTTTTATTCTCTATTAAAAATATTTAAAAGTTATTTTTATCATTAAAACTTCAATTACTTATATTCCCTAGAATAGTATTACTATACTAGTTATTAAAATCCATAAAACTCCATTAATAACAACTTTTCTAAAATTCCAGCAGCATATAATTTATTAACACTCCCTTCAAACACACTTAAACATGCTTAAATTCATAAGTTTAATCAATTTCATAGTTTATCACATGCTATTATAATTTTTCAATCTTTAATACCCTAAAAATCGATGCTTTGATAATTCAAATTCCAATTTAAACATAATAATAAGATCTGAATTTTTATTCTTCAATACATAATTTATATAATCATATATTCATCAGTAAAACATTAAATTAAAGCTTCTACATATAATTAGTACTAAAACAAATCATAAAAACGTAATCTTTAATCAAAACTTGAGGAAGAAGAAAAGTAATCAACCCAACACAAGAAGCAAGAACAAGGAAAGGGTGTCGGCGGAATCAAGGCAACAACTGCCGGAACAGTTCGGTGGTTGGTTCTATGTGGAAGGGAGGAGAGATAAAGTTTTGTGTGTGTTAAATATATGGGTTTAAAGTATTTATAGGTATGTTTTCCTTTTGCGCTTAGAAAAAGGCAATTGGGTTTTGAAGTAGAGTTGAATGATAAATATGATTAATGATTAAAACTCCCAACATCACTAGAAGTCCATTTTCCTAGTCCAATTAGTATTTGGATTCCTCAAGCCCATTTAAACTCATTTTTCAAATCCAAATAGTATTTTGAATTTTTTCAAAACATGCCTTAACGAAATATTTTAACTTCCTTAAATCCTTAAAATAATTCCTTAGACTTTTAAAATAGTCAACCTTTTAAATAATTAAATTATTTTAAACTAAATTATATTTAAACATAAATATTATATATATACTAAAATATATTTATAAAATCCGTAAATTTATGGGGGATTATAAGCTACCCCTCTTAAAAGAAGTTATGTCCCGAAACGTGACATAAAAACTCCCATATTCGAAAATTTTGATCTTAATTTTCATTTGTCAAATACTTGTGTTACTCTTGAGCACATTTTTCTATGCGGATTTATTTTGCACCAACACATGCAAATCGCCAAAATAAGCATAAAAATGCATAAAAATCTCATACAAATAGGTAAAAAGCGTGAAATCCTATCACATTCTACCCCCCTTAAAGAAAATGAGTTACGCCCTCGTAACTCACCTAAAGGAACAATTCTGGATATTTCTTCTTCATGTCATCTTCGGCTTCCCACGTTGCCTCTTCAGACTCATTTTTAGACCAAAGTATTTTCACAATGTGGACAATTTTATTGCGTATACTACGCACCTTTCTGGCAAGAATCTTCACGGGCCTTTTCTCATATGTGAGGCTACTATCAATTTGTATCATTTCAGGCTCCAAAACATGACGCTCATCAAGGATATATCGCTTGAGTTGGGACATGTGGAACACATCGTACATCTTCTCAAACTCCATTGGCAATGCCAACCTATAGGCTACTTTCCCAATTCGCTCTAAAATCTCATATGGGCCTACATATTTGGCACTTAACCTGCCTTTTTCCCAAATCTCATGACACCCTTAGTTGGTGATACTTTCAAAAACACTTTATCACCTTAATACAATACAAGTGTACATGCCTTTTATGGCAAGAAGACATGCTGGATATGGGATTTCTAATGCCCGTGAATGAAGATTACTCAGATGATGATGATCCTGACGTGGATGAGAATGAATAACCACAAATCATCATTAGCTTTGCTCATCTTAGGACAAATTTAAATGTTAGGTAGAGACGCTTAAGCTTAGTTTGTCAACCTAGTTTGTCAACGGTCATGTTTAACATACGTAGTATCCCTTTATGAGACTATGTAATGACTTTTGATGAAATGTCATGTTTATTGAAGTTTATGTTCACAAAATGAATATACTCATATATTTATTTCCAACGTATAAAATTTTTGTACACCTTAAGATCTCCCCAGTAGGTATACTAATAGGCAAGTCAATTTCTTCATATTCTACTAACTCCAGACTCTTAAGGACAGATGATGACACAAAAGAATAAGTCGCCCCCGAATCAAACAATGTTTTAACAAGGACGGAGTTAATAGAAAAAGTACCAGAAACTACGTTTCCAGAGCTTTCAACTTCATTGCGACTCATCACCTACAGTTACCTGGAGCCTTATTTTGGTTGAGGTCCTCACTAGCAGGCTTATTATAGTTCCCTTAGTTGTTATGCGACCCTTCAGGCTTAGAACCTTGGTTTCCCGACTGGTTGAACCCCGATATGACTTGGTTACCACTCCCATTGTCATTCTGCTCCTTCTTTGGCTTAATAAAGCACTCATACTCCCTATGGCCCTTCTTCTAGCAGTAGTTACAAGTTACTGATTCTTCCTTACAGTCTCGATCAGGATGGTTGTTGCTACACTTCTTGTAGTGATACACTCTCTCAATTTGACCATTATTGTTGTTGTCCTGGTTATTCCTCCCTTTGAAATTCTCATTCACATTACTGTTTCTCTTGAAGTTCCCCTGATTTCCCCCAGCACTGAAATCTTTCCTTATCTCACCTACCACAACATTCTTTTTTTATCCCGCCTCGACTAGAGTCCATAAATGTGGGCGGCTCTCTCATACACAATGTTAGGGATGTAAAGGTCTCACCTCCTAACCCCCAACTGTATCTCTCCAGTCAACCCCTGCTCAAACTTTTGAGCCTTCAACTCCTCAGTAGCTACAACCTCATGTGCAAACCCCGACAGTGCTATAAACTTGCTGTAATACTCAAAGATGGTCATACTACCCATTCTAAGGTTAATGAACTCTTGGGCCTTCTGTTTCCTACTGCGCGACTTGAAATTAATGTAACTCTACTTTAGGTTTCAATATAACTTATATGCCAGTCTAAGAAGGCAACACTTGATTTGATCAAACAAGATCGCATCAACAAATAATTTCTCAAATAGTTCCAAGTACAACACCAAATGTTCTTTAACAACCACATAATCATCCATGAGAAAATATTCACATCAAAATACACATGTGGAAAACAACAAATAAGAATTCAATCCCACAGTAAAAAAATTATATATGATTTTTTTCACCAGGTACCCCTGAGATTTCTTAACGTTCACATGGTACCCTCGCATTTTCCAAAATCCACCAAGTACCCCTGTGGTTTGGAAAAATCATCAGAATACCCTTAATGACAAACGATCGTCAACTTCGTTAATTATTAAGGCTAAATCAATGAAATTAACCCCTAACTAACCTAATTAATACTAATTAATCCTAATTAACTCTAATTAAACCTAATTAATACTTTTAACCCTAATTAACCTATCTCTCTCCCTAACCCCTAACCCACCACCTGACCCCACCTCACCCTAATGTCCTAACCACCGAAACCCCACCACCCAACCACCCTTAACCCTCCCCACCACAGCCCCTCCCACCAGCCCTACCCCTCCCCTCGTGGAGCGCCTCCTTCCACCCCATGCCTCGCGCAGAGCCTCCCCCACCCCCACCCCCATCGAATTTCGCGCTCCCCTCCCCCCACCCCTCGTTGAATTTCGCGCTCCCCTCCTGCCACCGCCATCGAATTTCGTGCTCCCCCTCCCCCCACCCCCGTCGAATTTTGCGCAGCGCCTCCCCTTAGTCGATTTTGACATTTTTAGTACTGGGGTGGGAGAATCATTGCGCGAGGGGTGGGAGTGGGGGGACGTTGCGCGAAGAGTGGGGGTGGGGCTGCGGTGGGGAGGGGCAGGGGTGGTGGGAGGGTTAGGGTAGAGTTAGAAGTTAAGGTTAATTAAGTTTTGTTAGGGTTATATTTAATAGAAAGTTGACGGTAGGGTCACGTCAGGTATTTTTCAAAACCACAGGGGTACTTGGTTAATTTTGGAAAACGCGAGGGTACCAGGTGAATATTAAGAAACCTCAAGGGTACCTGGTGAAAAAACCGAATTAAATAATAAAAAGATTACCAACACGTGCCCAGAATATATTGTTGCTCACTCGAATAAATAAATATTAAACTTTTATTCCTCCAAAAGGGTATTATAAAATAATTGTTGTAACTATAGCATTATATTTTTCTTAAAAAAAAAAATTCTATAAAATAAATTTAATCGTTGTTAACATAAATACATAACTAGTGATCTAAGGTGAAACATTATCATTCTTGTCCTTAGATTCCTTGTACCGTTTAGGCGTGAAGATCTCATTTTCAAATTCATCGATGTCCTCAGTGTTAAAGTAGACATATTTCTTAGGTCTGCTGGATCTTCTTGTAAGTTGAGACTCGTCCTCCTTTGATTCTGGATCACTCCCATATCTGAAGGTCGTATGGTAAATATCGGATCTGGTCTAGCCTCTAGCACGATCAAACTCCACAATGAGCTCATCTTCACTTTTCATACCTGCTCTTAATATATTATGCATAACATATTCTAGGCTGGTGTAGTTATTCCCATCACCTTCATCATTACTTATAATAATGGAATTATTGTAGCTTCCTACTTAATTATATCGACTGGTAGACATGGTTAGGGATCTACAATAAATAAACATATTCCAATAGATATATTTAGTATTGTCCCTAAACGCAATTCCTAAGAATAAGCAATAAGTAGCTACCATCAACAACACATGCACAAGAATATAAACAGTTAGCAGGGAAGAAAAATATATAACTATTTAATACCAACATATAATATTTTTATCCTATATGCCCTTCCTATACTACTCATTTTCACAACACAACACAACAAAATGAATTAAATTAGAAGTGTTAATATAATGAATAATAACAATTATAATTTTTGACTAAATAATAAATAAAATAAAAAACGTCGAGCTCAACAACAAAAAAAAACTTCCGAAAAAAAAAATCGACAAATAAAAAAAAAATCGAACTATAAAATTTCGGACCTTAATTATTATTATTTTTTGAATAATTTCTTTTTTTTTTTCGAATGCTAATTTAAATATAATAATGTATTTCAAAAGTTAATTTAAACACCATGAATAACTAGGAGCTCAATTCTAAAATATTCATTTAAACAACTCGCTAGTTAGGCGCCTAAAAATTTCAAAATAAACTAAAACTCCCAGATACCACTTTGTAATTTTTTCCAAAAATACTTTTCAAATATAAAATCAGAGAATCATCAAAGCATTATTACTTGTGTGATAACATATCGGCTTACTCAGAATTTTGCACCGGAAAACATATAACTAACTTTAGAATTGAAAAATAATAAATAACAAAGTAACTTTAAAACCAAACAACACTGTTAACGTTAACTTTGAACCAAACGTAAATATAAATGTATCAACTATGAAACCGTAAATAAATCAACATGCTACACAAGCTCTCCATCCCCGAAACCCCATGATGCGTCATCTTCCATACATGTTTGCATCAATCTTCTATACGAACATGATATAAATCTCATAATACTTAACATGTTCGCACACATGCATAAAACATGTAAAATCCAATCATAATAGCAATCATATATGAAAGCACAAAGTTCCTATACATGATACTACATAACTTTCCTTCCTAAAATCATGATACTACATCAAACAACACATAGGTATGTACGTACCTTGGGTAGAAAAATTGATAGGCCACTTCAACAACTTTAGAAGTCTCCTACAGAGAAATCTCCGCCTAAAACAACCAATAAATTTATAGTCAATACTCCAAATAAATTCCAGCAACTTTAAAATACTTTAAATCTCCTTTAAAAATATTTAAAAGTTTTCATCATTAGAAATCCAATTTCATATATTTCGTGGCATATATAGTATTATTATACTATTCATTAAAATCCATAAAACTCCATTAATAATAACTTTTCTAAAATTTCAGCAGCATATAATTTATTAGAACTCTTTAAACATGCTTAAATTCATAAGTTTAATCAATTTCATAGTTTATAGCATACTACTATGCATTTCCAATCTTTAACACCCTAAAAATCCATGCTTTGATAATTAAAATTCCAATTTAAACATAATCAATTTTGAATTTTTTTCTTTCAATACATAATTTATGCAATCATAGAATCAACATTAAAACAGTAATTTAAGGTGTCGGTTCTATGTGGGAGGGAGGAGAGAGAGTTTTTGTGTGGGTACGTAACATATTTGGGTTGAAAGTATTTATTGGTATATGTTTTTCTTTTGGGCTTAGGAGAAGGCAATTGGGTTTTAAGTAGAGTTAAATGATGAATATGATTGATGATTGAAACTCCTAACATCATTAGAAGCCCCTTTTCCTAGTCCAATTAGTATTTGGATTCCTCAAGCCCATTTAAACTCCTTTTTCAAATCCAGATAGTATTTTAAATGTTTTTCAAAGCATGTCTTAACAAAATATTTTAACTTCCTTAAAACCTTAAAATAAATCCTTTCAAAATAGTCAACCTTTTACATAAATAAATTATTTTAAACTAATATATATATATATATATATATATATATATATATATATATATATATATATATATATATATATATATATATATATATATATATATATATATAAATTTATGGGGGATTACATCTACTAGGTTGAGGTGTCCACCTCTTAATAAAGAAGGTTTCGTTCTCCTCAACTTTCGATGTGCGATAGCTAAGATCTTAGGTGCTTATTTCTCTAACGATCATATGGAAATCTTATATAGTTAAATAATCCAATCATTACTATTTTTTAACAATTATTTCTTCAACTGAAAAAAAAACATGTATAATACAATTGCCTCAAAGTCGGAGTCAAACTATACATACATAATACAATAATATAAATAAAAAAGGACTAATTGCCTTAAAGGCGGATTCTGATTCGGATGTCGAATTATTCTATGTGATCCGACTCCGACCGTCCTCCAACTCAAAGTCGGACCTTTTTAAACAAAGCCAGATTCGGGTTATTTCTTTGTCGACGCGGACCAGGGTCAGATTTGGACTAGACTGTAACAACCCTGAATTTCCAATACTTCTAAAAACAACTTAATATAAATAAACTCGAAAATCCAAAGGTGTTATGCTGCGATAATTAGTAATAACAACCGCAAGGCTAATGGTTCTAATTAAAACAATAAACAATAAGTTTTAAATCATTATTACAGACCAACTAGATAGAATGTAATTTAATTATCACAAACCAGAATATAAATCTTATAGTCAAATAAATAACAGCGAAAGTATTTTTAAAGTCTTATTAAATAGAAAGAGATCCAACGCACGCTTTAATCCAACCGGAGCTAACTATCTTTAAGTCCCTGCACATTAAACACTATAATATCAGCCAAAGGCAAGCAAGATTTAATATTGTAATAGAACAAAACTATTCAATGCGCATGTAAGATATATAGGAATATCTTACAAATTCATTTAAAAGCTGTAAAGATTATATATAATATATTAACTTTCTAAAAACCTCAAATCCAAGCTTTCTTTCTTTTATATGTATTATGTAAAACCTTCAAATATAACCGTTCATAATCTGTGAGTAGGAAGCAACATTAAGGGTCTAGTGAGCTAGTTAGGCTCACTAGACAAAACACACCAATGCCCCTAGTATGCATACCCCTTACTTGGTAACCTACCAAAAAGGAAGATAATTGGCAAGAGTATTGATCAACATACTCCCGATTACTATATATGATGGTTGAGACATTGTTAACTCAACATACTTCTAAACTCGGAGAATATCGCTTACCGGAAACCCCACAATAAAACTTTATAAACCCTCGTAAGGGTGAGGAACTTCCTTCTTTTAAAATCTCAACTTAGTAATATAGAGGAACTTCCTCCTTCCAATATAAATCCCATTAACTTTTCAGTTCAAATACGAGTACAGATAATGATTTATATCTCAATATTTAAGCATCTTAAGTAAAACGATTTCACTTTGACAAAAACAATGCCCAATAAATACAAAACATAACTGTACAGGTTTAGTAAGAAATCTTACCTTATCAGCACTCACATTCAATGAATCTCAATCTCAAGTTAAGAAGGTTCCTCTACGAACTCGTAATCTACAATATAGTAATATAGTATAAGTCACTGGGCTATACTTCACACAACTCATCTGTAGATAACATAACCTAGTGAATGATGAGCCTTCACTATTTAAAAAAAAATCTCAACTAACTTAAACTTAATCCAAAAGATCACAAAAATCAATAGGTTAAAGGTCAAAGACACTGAACTATGCAAATTTATTAAACTTGGATAATCTTAATAATGATATAAAATCTTGTATTTTATTCTGAACTTATTGAAGATGCATAATCAACATGATGTTGATATATACGTATAGTGATGGTAAAGCTATGAGACATGGCTAGTAACCAGGATGATCTATGGTCATATAACTTTTCTTTCTTTATCTAACAGTTTTACTCCTACTTGGCACCATTATGAATACAACTAATCCAACTCCAATTCATTCCACAATCATAGTTAGCATGTTTCCAGATTGAATTTGCATAATCATTAGCTTTGAAATTTATTCAAAAATCCTTGTTATGTTGGATTGTTGTTAATTGCCTAGTTCGAATTATAACCCCATTATTATAGTTGGTGAGCAGAAAAATTTGGCAGAAATCGGTGTGAAATTTATCGTAGTATAGTGAACTAGGGATGATAGTCAAGTGTAGTGTTTTTATAGATATGTTGACGTTGTTATGATGGGTTGTTATATATTCAACAACCCTAATTTACACAACCCCCAAATTCATATTATCAACCAAACACGAAATTAAAGTTGAATATTATAACTTACTTGATTAAGGGGAGTAAATGACAATGAAATTACTCTATGAAAGACCTGAACAAGTTCTTCTTTGATCCTACTTTTGACCCGAAAACCCAAGCCTGAATCAAATTTTTTTCCCTCTTTGAGATACCCACAAAACCAAGAGATATAATGAAGATGGATGAACGACGGTTGATGTATGATGATGGATGGTAATAGATTTAAGGTCTAATGGTGTCAAAGCAAGAAATAGAGAGAGAAAAGAATAGGATCAAAGAGGTTGAAGATGAGTCGTGGTTTTTGGTTGCAAAAACAGAAGTTGCACTCCTCTCTTTCTTTTCTCTTTTGGCTTTCTTTCTTTCCTTTTTTTTCTTTTCCTTTACTTTTCTTTTATAACTTGGTTTAGCTAACTTAATGGTACTTAACCTAGTCAAACTAGGAATAGACTTTGGGTTATTTTAAAGATAAAGTCAAAGGGTAGAAAAATTAATAAAAATAATATTTTAAATAATTTTCTTAAAATAATTTAACGTACATAAATACTAAACTTGTATAAAAATACGGGGTGTTACAATCTACCCCCCTTAAAATAAGTTTTGTCTCGAAACTTAAAATATTACCCCAAAGAACAAGCATATACTCCTTTACATAGAGATAACACACTTACTCTATACTTTAGTCAACTACTATCACTTGATGTATAAAACCTCAACTAGCATTTCATATATTCATAAATAAACTCAAATGACCAAAATAACACTTACTAATATAGAAACCATCAATAATAATATGCACGAATTAGTATGAATTCTACCCCCCTTAAAGAGGGAGTTACGTTCCAGTAACTAAAACCTTACCTAGGTGAAGAGATGAGGATAGTTAAGATGCATGGCATCCTCGGCTTCCCAAGTAGCCTCCTCTGAGTTTTGGTTTGACCACAAGACTTTCACAATCTTTGTCTCACCTCTACGAGTCTTTTGAACATTATGATCTAGAATCTTAACTGGAAACTCTTCATAGGTCATGATATCATCTAGCTGTAGAGACTCGGGCTCTAGCACATGATACGGGTCACTAAAATATCGTCGTAATTGAGAAACATGGAATACATTATGCACACGATCAACACCTGGTGGCAATGCCAATCTATAAGCAACCTCTCCTATCCTCTCCAGAATCTCGTATGGGCCAATGAACTTAGGGATCAACTTTCCCTTCTTCCCGAATCTCATTACTCCTTTCATAGGAGAAACTCTAAGCAACACCTTCTCTCCCACCTGAAACTCCTCATGGCGACGATCCTTATCACCATAGATCTTCTGTCTATCTTGCGCCGCCTTTATTTTCTACTGGATGAGCTTTACCTACTCAACAGTCTCCTGAATCATATCTGGACCAATCACAACCGGCTCACCAATATTACTCCAACACAAAGGAGTACGACAACGCCTACCATACAAAGCTTGAAAAAACCGCATCAATAAGCATTTATTTTACTAGTGAATCCTCCCAAGAGCCCTGGAACTCTAAGGCAGATTCACTAGTAAAATAAATGCTTATTGATGCGGTTATTAAGTGGCCTATTGCGGCGGTTTTGGCCGCGCAGCAATTAAAGGCGTAGCAATAGGTAACTAATATATTGCTGCGGTTTTTAACCGCAGCAGTATTTTAACATATTGTTGCAGTTTCTAGTGAAAATCGCAGCAATATATTCATTTTATATTAGAATGATTCAGTATATTCTGGCGGTTTTACGGAAAAACCGCAGCAATATACTCTATTTTATAATAAATAATAAGCATATTGCTGCGATTTTTACCAGAAACCGCAGCAATAGGTACAGGTGTAGGTAAAAAAAAATTATGTGCATTTGTCATTAATTCGAGTGAAAATTCATTAATTCGAGTGCATTTAATTTGTGCATTCATCATTAATTCCAATGAAAATTTCAAGCATGTGTATGTCATTAATTCGAGTCAAAATAATAAGCATGTTCGCTCTCGAAATTTGATGCCGGCGAGCGCAGTGAACTTTTTTTTTAAAAAAAAAAAAATAGAAGTACAAACAAAACAGAAGTACAAAATTAATAAAAGAAATCAAAAAAATAAAGAAACAAGTGAAAACAACAAAACAGATCTTAAAACCAAAGAGGTGAACGATGACCGACGACCGCAAACGACGAACGACTTGGTGAGAGGTGCGAACGACTTGGTGAATGACGAAGAAGACGACGTTGGTGAGAGGGTTTGAAGGAGACGACGTCGGTGAGAGGTGAAGAAGACGACGTTGGTGAGAGCTTGAGAGGTGAAGACAACGACGTTGGTGAGAGGTGAAGACAGCGAACGACGAGATGAGAGGCGCGGGTTTGAACAGCAAACGAAAAGGTGAGAGGGGAAAGTTGAGAGGTGAGAGGATGAGCGGAGAGAGAAGGTTTGCAAAAACGGTTGTGGGTTTGCAAACGGATGAGAGGAAAGAGAAGGTTTGCAAAAACGGTTGTGGCTTTGCAAACGAATGAGAGGTAGAAGGAACCCTAAATGCCACTTTGGGGACGCATTTTATTAAATTCTAAAGAGTATTACTGCGGTTTTTTGTAGGAACCGCGGAAATAGATTAAAATATTATTTTTTAATATTATTTTAATATGTTGCTGCGGTTTTTTCAAGAACCACAGCAATATATCTGGTCAAATAGTCAACTTTGTCAAAAAAATTCCTGTTCACACCATATTGCTGCGGTTTTAGGCCAAAATCGCAGCAATATCTTTATTTTATATTTTACCTTTTCTTTTTACGCGATATATTGCTGCGTATGGGTGAAATCGCAGCAATACCACCGCAGCAATTATTCTACTAGTGAATCCCTCAACATATCTTTCAATGTTTGAATAGTGCGTTCCGTCTGACCATTTGTAGTAGGATGAAAAATTGTACTCATCTTCAATTTAGTCCCCAAAGCTTCCTGAAGCTTCCGCCAAAAGTTAGACAAGAATCTGTGATCCCAATTCGAAATAATATCACTCGAAACAACATGAAGTCTAATCACGTGCTCTCTATAAGCAAAAGCCAATCGTTCATGCTTCTAAGTATCCTTCACGGGAACAAAATGAGCAGACTTGGTAAGACGATCCACAATAACCCAAATCATATTATTCCCCTTTGGTGTCCTCGGAAGTCTACAAACGAAATCCATTGAGATCGAGTCTCATTTCCATGTAGGAACCTCTAAAGGTTGAATCATCCCCCGAGGCCTCTTTTGCTCACTCTTGACCTTCTGACAAGTCAAGCATCTCGAGACATACTTAGCAACATCGGTCTTCATATGCGGCCCCCAAAAAGTCTGCTTGAGATCCTTGTACATCTTATCCCCTCCAGGATGAACTGAATACTGTCCTGAGTGAGCTTCTTCTAAGATCTTTTTCTTCAACTCAGGAACATTAGGAACACACCATCTCCCCTTGAATCTCACACTACCATCCTCAACCACAATGAAATTGACAAGCTCATTAGCTTGCTTGTCCCTCAAGAATTGATCATGTACTTTGTGCTTTCTTCATCTCATCATACAATGTGGACTTAATTATAAGAGAGTTAAGTTGAGCTTCCAATTGCACTAGCTCCACATCAAGATTATGAAACTCCTCTCGAAGACAATTCCTCGAACGCATGGTTTGCAAACAGTGAGAGGATTTTCTACTAAGTGCATCTACAACAACATTATCCTTACCCTCATGGTATTGAATCTCTATATCATAATCCTTGATCGGCTCTAACCATCTCCTATGCCTCATGTTCAGCTCTATATGAGTGAAGATGTATTTCAGACTCTTATGGTCCGAAAATATCTTGATGATGTGCCCAACAGATAATGACGCCAAATCTTAAGTGGAAAAACAACAACTGCCCATTCTAGATCATGCGTCGGATAATTCAAGTCATGGTTCTTTAGTTGCCTAGAAGCGTAAGCAACAACCTTTTGTTCCTTCATAATCACACAACCAAGACCATTCTTTGAAGCATCTTAGAACACTTCGTACTCAAGGTTACCATCAAGTAAAGTCAACACAGGGGCTGTGGTGAGGCGCTCCTTCAAAATTTGGAATGCCTTCTCACAATCATCATCCCAATGATACCTAGTATCCTTCCTCATCAATGCAGTCAACGACCGAGCTATTTTCGAGAAGTCCTTCAGTAACCTCCTATAATAACCCGCCAAGCCAAGGAAACTGCGAATTTCAGTCACGCTCTTTGGAATAAGCCATTCTGAAACAGCTTGGATCTTTTATGGATTAATTGAGACACCCTCCCTATAAATGATATGACCAAGAAAAGCAACTTTCTCCAGCCATAATTCGCACTTGGAGAACTTAGCATACAACTCATTCTCCCTCAAGACCTGCAGAACAGTGCGAAGATGTTTTTCATGCTCACTAGCATCCTTTGAATAAATCAATATATCATCTATGAACACCATAACAAACTTATCCAAGTACGGCCTGAAGACTTTATTCATCAAGTCCATGAACATTGCTGGAGCATTAGTCAACCCAAAGGGCATAATAGTAAACTCATAATGCCCATAGCGAGTTCTGAAAGCTGTCTTAGGAACATCATTCTCTGCAATACGAAGTTGATGGTATCCAGATCTCAAATCAATCTGCGAGAAAACTCCAGCTCACGCCAACTTATCGAACAAATCATCTATTCTTGGCAAGGAGGTACTTGTTTTTCACTGTAACATTGTTGAGCTCTCTGTAATCAATACACAGACGAAGACTCCCATCCTTCTTTTTCACAAATAAAACCGGAGCACCCCATGGAGATACATTAGGCCGAATGTAGCCCTTATCAAGAAACTCTTCTAAGTGAGCCTTAAGTTCTTTCATTTCAGCAAGCGTCATTCTATAACGAGGCTTAGAAATAGGTCAAGTTCCAGGCATTAAGTCAACACTGAACTCAACATCACGCTCGGAGGCATGCCGGGAATATCATTAGGAAAAACATCTACAAATTCATTAGCAATACGGACATCTTCAACACGTGGCTCTTCCTTACTAGTGTCGTGTACATGGCACAAGTACATAGGACAACCCTTCCTCAAATAGGATTTTAGAGTCAAAGCATAAATGATTTTCAAAAAAGACCCTCTATAAAACTCATGGACTCCACTAGGGCCAACTACAGACACCTTTTGTTTCTCACAATCTATCGTGGCTTTATGCTTACTAAGCCAATCCATCCCTAGAATTACATCAAAATCATGCAAAGCAAAAACTATCAAATCAGCTACTAGAGTGGTACTACCACACATAATAGGGACATCTGGATACAAGTTATTACTAGTTATGATCACACCAGAAGGAATAGAGATGTCTACATCACAAGTTCTAGAGTGCTCTAACCCTAAATTTTTCACAAAAGGTTCAGGCATAAGAGAATGAGAAGCACCAGAATCAAATAGCACATAAACAAACATCGAATGAATAGAAAAAGTACCAGTGACCACGTTACCCTTGGTGCTTGCCTCAGTCTGGTTCAGCACATGAACATGTCCATTGTTCCTCCTCACATCACCTCTGTGTGCCTGAGTAGCATTTGCAGTCCCTCCATTGCGATTAGGTGCAGGGTTCCCTAGAGTAGAAAGAGCAAGGCGACTGTTGTTTCCATTCTGGGGTCTCTTATCCGCTTGCGCCCCATTCCTCGAACTCATCTCAAGTCTGAAGTTCATCGATCTAGGGTTAGTAAAACGTTCATAAGCACAATACCTCCAGAATCACGGTTCCCAAAGTTTCGATTTTTATTGAAACCTCCTCTACCTTTATTGTAACCAGTGGAACCAGATGTATCACCCTTTTCCTGTCGCTTAAGTAGATCCTACTGGAATGGATTTCAACTTCTTTGCAGGTAGTCACTTTTCCTCAATCCTCTCAGCATTACAAGCACGAGTGTACACCTCCTTTACTATAGTATACTCATAGCTCCCATCCTAGAACGAAGATCAGGGTCTAACTTCTCCTCGAATTTCACCGCTCTCTCCTGCTCATCAGGAACTAATCCCTTGGAAAAATGAGCCAAGTCTTGAAATTTCACATAGAACTCATGAACGGTCATATCTCCCTGCACAAAATCATTAAACTGCGTCCTCTTCCTCATATGGGCTGGAAATAACTCATCACGAATTGTCTTCTTGAACTTAGTCCAACCAAACTCTCTCTCCTCAATGAGCTCTTCTTTGATCCGACTTTTGACCCGAAAACCCAAGCCTTCGAATCCAATTTTTATTCCTTTTTGAGATATCCACAAAACCAAGAGATATAATGATGATGGACGAATAACGGTCCATGTATGATAATGGATGGTAGTAGATTTTAGGTCTAATGGTGTCAAAGCAAGAAATAGAGAGAGAAAAAAAATAGGATTAAAGAGGTTGAAGATGAGTCGAGGTTTTTGGTTGCAAAAACATAAGCTGCGCTCCTTTCTTTCTTTTTTCTTTTGGCATTCTTTTTTTTTTTCTTTTCCTTTACTTTTCTTTTATAACATGGTTTGGCTAACCTAATGGTACTTAACCTAGTCAAACTAGGAATAGGTTTTGGGCTATTTTTAAGATAAAGTCAAAGGGTAGGAAAAATAATAAAAATAATATTTTAAATAATTTTCTTAAAATAATTTAACGTACATGAATACTAACCTACATAAATACTAACCTTGTATAAAGATACGGGGTGTTACAATTGTTATCCCTAATTCCAACGCCATTGGAAACTAGACCTGAAGAGCTTTCCAATCATAGGTTGTACGACCTAAGACAAGTTATATTGCGGGAGATATGGGTTTTCAAGTTCGCACTGTTTTGTTGAGGCCTCCTATGTGAGCGCGGATTAGTTCATTCCACCTCTTTAATAATTTAAGTGACTTTCTTTATCTTGTAATTTACTTTTCAACTAGTATTAGGAGATCTAATTTAATTTTATTTTGGGTTTTTTGCCCGAAACTACCTTTAATTAACTTTCAATTTTTGCAAGAAACTACCTTACAAAAAATAGTTGTCCCGAACTACCTTACTTTTACCATTTTGTTGTTAAGAGCTACCTTATGCAGTTTCTGGCGTTGACTTTTGATTTTTCTGGTTTTTTTTATTGTCACGTTATACTACTTGATCTGTTGAAACCCTTTTTAAATTTTTCCTATCATAATTTGCCATTTCCCTTTATGCACGCGCGCGCGCTCTCTCTCTCTCATTTTTCTGTGACACTTTGTAACACCAATGCACCATTAAATTCCTCGTCTACTTAACTACAATTAAAAAAATCACCTTCCTCAATCACCCTCTGAGTATATTCGTATCTCAAGCAATTTCCATAAGGAAAGTTTTATTTTTCCCACAATTTTCTACTGAAAAAAAAAAGTCAACACCGAAAACCAGCATAAGGTAGTTGTTAACAACAAAATTGTAAAAGTAAGGTAGTTTGGGGCAATAAATTTTTTATAAGGTTGTTTCTCACAAAAACTTGAAAATTAAAGGTAGTTTGGGACAAAAAAAAACTTTTATCGTAGTGGACTTTTATATTAGGTTAAAAGGCCAAGTTCCCCAATGGTTAAACCAATTAAAACTAGTTTTATTATTAGTTAGACCAATTAAAACTCACCCATTGTAGATGCTCTAACAGCACCTCGGATGGAGTGCACAAGACCAATGACTCTCCAATGGTAGCGCGCCACTTGGCATTTTTGTCTACAACACTCTTCCATTTAATTTGCAATGTTCTAAATTTGTAATGTTAATAAAAAAAAATCAACTTATTATTTTTTTTAAAAAAATTACAATAACGCGTATAAAATATTTTTATCTATAAATTGAGTCCAAATTTCATATATTTTACCAAACTTTTTTTTTTTTGACGGGATATTTTACCAAACTTCTTCCCATCCTAATTTTATAATTACTCTCTCCTACCTAAATTACTTATACTAAGCCAATATTGTGAATTCAAATAATCCTAATTACTCCAAACTAATCCAAACCACCCACAAAAATTCATATCTCACTAAAATTTCATGTATGTATGTTTTTTAAATTTTCTATCTTATGTATGTGTTTCGTTTTTTAATTTATAACATCAAGTTAACGTAATTTAAATTAACGTAAGCTAATTAACTTGTAACGTAATTTAATTTATCTTAATTAATTTAACGTAATATAATTAGTTTTTATTAATTGAAATCATCTATTTCATATAAAAATACAAGTAGAAGAAGAGAGAGGATATTGTGGGGTTTGGTAAAAGTAGGAAAGAGAAATAGAAAAATCAAGTAAGACCAACCAAACCATTGTGAGAAAAAAAAGATGAGTTGTTGGGAGTTTTAGTGGGATGTGAGGTGTAAGATCCTGGAAAGGAGAGAAAAAAAAAAAACTCAAAAACCATTTAAGATCAACCCACCCATTGTAAAGTACATCACAAAGCTTTAAAAAAAAAAAAACATACACACCTCAAACACAAATAAATATAAAAAACAAACACAAATAAATATAAAAAACAAATTGAAAGGGAAACCAAATTCACGATTTCCACTTTGGGAATTTGCATAGTTAACGCTTAACACGAACATATAATATTCTCCATTTCTTTCTTCATCCAAAGCTCAACTCTCACAACTCCGATAACTGTAAAAAAAAATACACAATTTTCTTACTTTGCGAAATCAAAGTAGATCATGGCGACACAAACACACGTATATTCAGTGTGGGGACTTCCACCGGACGATGTGAAGCAGCGTGTGAAGAACGTGATGAACACCCTCCGATTAGAATTCAATGGTCCCGAGTTCGATCCCCATGTCACTGTTGTTGGAGCCATTGATTTGACACCGCAAGATGCCGTTGACAAATTCAAATCAGCGTGCCATGGTTTGAAGGCTTACGCTGCTCAAGGTAGGGGTGTCTCCACTGGAACTTTCTTCTACCAGTGTGTCTTCCTCCTCCTTGACTCCACCCCTGAGGTACTTTTATTAACTAATGCTTCCTCAGTTCTAAATTAATTCATTAATTGTGGTGTTTTATATTAATTGTAATGTTTCTAAATTGATTGTTGTGTTTTATATTAATTGCAACGTTTCTACTAGAGGTAAACAAAGAGGTAATTGTTGCCTGTTTTTAATTAAAACTAGTTATTATCCCCTCAAAAAAAAAAAATTAAAACTAGTTATTAGGCCACGGGCTATGCCTCGGGTAAGAGAAAAATTCATTTATTAATATAATACTTTATGATAATAGCATTAAATACAACTTAGCCTAGTGGCTAAAACTTTAATATATGTACTTGAGGTCTCGGGATCAAACTCTATACTATGCAATTTCTTGATTTTTTTATATGACATAATAAGTAATTCGCTTAAAAAACTTCTAAAGAATTGGAATAAAAGTGTTAGAGATTAAAAACTTGTTTATGTCTTTATAGTTACATTTACATATAATCAAAAGATTTTATTATATTTAACTTTAAAGCATCAAATGTCAAAATTGTAGTAGATTGATGGATATATTCTCACAGTTCATCTCAAAGGTAATGTGTTAGATTCCTAATAGCTACACATTGTTATTATTTTTAAATGATATCATAAACATGTGTATTCGAAGTTTTGAGAAGAGTGTCATATGGCACCATTCCTTTGATATGAACGCCCTTTTAATATATTTGGATAGACTAGTTTTAGGCCTCGAGTTATTTGATTTTTCTAAAAGTAGGATAATCATGGACGTATATATGATTACAAAAATGTCACTTGGTGTACATATTTTGTTCATCTTTAGAGATGAACTAAATAATTTCTCTACATTATAAATAATGAAGAAGGGGTTGGTTGTATATGATTGACATTCTACTTATTTTTTAGCATGAGTACAAGGTTATTTAATAGGGTTAGTAATACAGAATTCCACTCCAACCATTTGCTTCTACTAAGTTTTAGTATGTTTATGAGGGAAAAATTAAGAGTGAAAATGTATATTACTGGCCTCTACTTTAGTATGTCAGATTTTATAAAATACCATCCTCATTTGAATGGCTTCCTTTTTCTAAGGGAATAGATTAGATATTGTTTATGATGAAATTTGTGACGCTATCTTCAGAATATTATTTCATAGCTACTAGATTGAGAGGTTCTGCATTATTTTACAGGTAGTCAAAACTAGTGATCACTGCTCTGCACATTTTGGTTACAATCGCTCGACACGTAAGTTGAATTTGCCACAAATACTGTTCATTGAAAATGTTCTTATAATGTGTTTTAGATCTTAAAAATTTGAATCTTATTGTAATGTTGTACTTCATTGCAACCATTCGAGTAAATTATGTGAATGAAAATTAGCATAGTTGGTAAAGTCATATGATTATATGAAGGAAGTAGCTATGTCTTTGGATTGAATTCCGCCATCTATATAGGCCCTGTGGCTTCAGGTGCTTTTCTATACACCAAAGAGGGGAAAAAACAATTAGAATGATATATCTTCCATACAGTCACATATGTTATTTGAGGATGTCGAAAGAAGTTGTAATCTTTCCTGAAATAGTTACAAATACTTACAATTGTTTCTACAAAACTATCCTTTATGATTAAATGATTGAGAGGGTATGAGATTTCATATATAGTTCCAACTGATAAAGGGCACCTTCTTTGATAAACTTGTAAACTACTGAAAAAAGAGGTGGCCTATTTGTGTAATAATACACCTGAACTTTCTGGTTGTTTGATTGATAAGTCGTTGCTTCATGAATCTGAGTTCTAGGTAAACATGAGTACAATGAACGTCTTGTGTATACCTGTTATATTATGATCATTCCTGTTCTTAGTTAGATTTGGAAGCTTAGGACATTGTTGCACTTTTCTTTTTCTTTTGATGACTGTAAATTGATCCTTTTGGTATCGGAAGCTTAGCAAACATTAAACTTCATCCCCTAAATATAAGTTGGAATAAATGATCACTCTTCTGATGAAGGGAAAGTTGGAATTTTTTTTCTAGCTTTACCAATTCCTTTCCCTAATTATCAACGTATGAAATTGCAGCCTACATGCCACACATGAGCCTTCTTTATGCGGACCTAACTGATGAAGAGAAAAAGAGAGCTCAGGAGAGAGCAAATGCCTTGGACGACAGCCTTGGCAACTTGTGCTTCACAATAAATCGCCTAGCGCTGTACAAAACTGATACCGAAGATAAGACACTTACATCTTGGGAGAAGGTGTTGGAATTTGATCTCGAAGCAGTTTAGATTTTCAGGTACATTGTTGAACAAAAGCTCTCCAAATTGCTAACTGCTCGTGCTGACTATCGGCAGTTTCATAAGATGGAAATCCAGCAAGTTTCCAAGGTTTTTTTTTAACAAGTTTTCAGATGTCAGATAT
Source organism: Beta vulgaris subsp. vulgaris (assembly GCF_026745355.1). Taxonomy (NCBI): domain Eukaryota; kingdom Viridiplantae; phylum Streptophyta; class Magnoliopsida; order Caryophyllales; family Amaranthaceae; genus Beta; species Beta vulgaris. The sequence continues at coordinate 18,695,101 of NC_079209.1, forward strand.
ATGCATAAGTGCAGTTGTAATGGCATGCTATCTTCGGTTTTAGATTCAACAGAAGACTGACTCGTTTGTAGCAATAAGTTTATAATCAACACCAGAATCCTGATATTGTGCAGCAGCAGCATATTGAAATAAACATTATCCCATGTTCTGTTTAGATAGTACAAGTTGAGCCTTCATGTCAAGTTAGATAAAGTCAACCTCATGCACCTGGTCATTTATTCTTAATCTGGCTCTATTTTATATTGTTTTGTGTTTGTGCTTCAAATCGGCACCCAAATAATCGATGATTACAGCTTTCAGTCCCCAAGCCTCCTGATTAAGGAGGGCAATGGATCCTAGAGCTGATGCAAATTTTGTTGGACATGATTGCTCTAATAGGACTTGCATTGATTTTTAAAATTCAATGGAATGATCAGCCTTTTTAAGACATCCGATTCTTTATAATTGCAACATATGGAATTGACACATGAAGAGAGAGAGAGGGGAGACATGACCTATCACCTATGTGATAAATAATACAGTAAGGCTTTCTTTGTATACATAGTTACCCACATAGAAATGGCGTACGTATTTTGTGACTAAACGTGATATTCATCTATGATAGGCATCTACATATATTATTTGATAAGAAGTTAGAAAGCACCTTTTATTATATATATTCTCTCAGATAAGATCTTTTTGTGAAAAAGTATTTTGTACTATCTTTTTGTATTAGATTTCACATTGAAGTACAAGAATCCAACCAAAACGTCAACTATTCGAGGCTTTAACCTCAAGTTACACATTTATTTAATTCTTGAATGAGATCGATGTACAATTATTGTCACACGCTGGTAACTTTTTGGCCTAAATGGGCTATTTACATAGAACTGATCTCTTTAAGATAAAATGTTATTCACCAGCGTGGGTGACTTTCTCCCATTCTATTGTCCAAAGACTGAAAAATGTCATTGATATCCTTCGTAATTCTTGTCCACCTCAACTTATTATAAAAATAGTAATTTGTAAATATAAATTCAGTTCAATAATAATAAATTCAATTTGGTAGAAAAAAGTTCTCATCGAACAAAATAAGTTTAGAAAAATCAATTTAGTAAAAAATAATATAATTCTAAAAATGAGTTTTCACCATATAAGTTTAATATAGTAATATTAAGTTCAGTAAAAATAAGGGTATGTTTGAGTCTTGCAGTGAATTTTCTAATTCAATCACGTTGATTACAGTGTTAAATCCTTGTTATATGGCTAATCTTCAATTAAAACGAGTTCATGGGGTTGCTAACAAAGTTAGACTAGAATTTGAGTATTTGATACGATGGTGGGAACCAAGGGCGGATCCATGTTTATTTAACTAGGGTCAGTTGACCCCACTTAACTTCTAAAAATCTGTAGAAGTAGGAAATAACAAGGGTAAAAAAGAAAGAAAAAGAAGCTTGTAATTTTAGAGTCTAACACGTGGGAAACAGAATTCAAGTATTGAGAGAAAAGATATTGAATATCTTTTAAAAAGATGCGATGGACTATTTAGTTACATTAATACTTCTTTTTACTTTTTCTATAAGTTGGTATTTTATTTTTTGCTTGTAGTACTACTGCCATTACATGGCAAGAGCTACTACTAGAAAAGTTATTTAAAAACCTAAAATAGAACATTGACAGTACAAAGTCTACACGGCAAGGGTTACCTCTATCTAGCATTGACCTTGACCTTAACTTTGACTTTCTTGAACCCACTTAACTTGAAGTCTAGATCTGCCACTCACTAAGAACTACACTTGTAGATATATATTGTAATTTGTAAATATGGCTCTTTTTCAGGTTATCATGCATTCAGAAAAATGAAGGATTTCAGGAATCTGATTACATGGAACTCAATCATGGCTGGAATATTGTCATCTGGTGATTGTGATACTGCCTTAGAGCTCTTCTCTGAACTGGACTCTCAAGTATTGGTACCATATTCTATAACTTGGAACACAATAATCAGTAGGTTTTCAAAGCAACTAAAACATGAGAAAGTATTTCAGTTCTTTACTAAGATGGTATCTTAAGGAATTGCTCCTAGTTGGAATTCTCTCACTAGCCTTCTGGATGCATGTTCCGTGATCTCATCTTTGCAGTCAGGAAAGAAATTCGTGCACATCCAGACATGCCACTTGAGCTGATATTTATTGATGATGGAGAACGGGTCAATCAGTAAATGATAGTACATAACATACCTTTGTTGAAAAATATAATCATGTGAAGTCTTATTTGATTCGATTTAATTAGTATTATTAAAATTCAATCGTTATAATCTTTACAAATATATAATAAAAGATATTTAAGTTCAAAGATGTACATCAGTTAAGACTGGAGCTACATCCAACATGAGAACTGCAACATGAACTCCCGTTCACCACAGGACATGCTAAAATTTTCCAAGAGATTATGCAGTTTCCGTGCTATATATGATGATGGAGAAATTGTTCAAAACATAATGCAGTTTTCGTTGTATATATGGCTGGCAAGAATTGAAGTAATTCTTCAAGGTGTCCATCAAAAAGCTGTAAAAATCTTTAAATTAAAGCCTTCAGAATGAGATTATCACAGGTGAAAGAAGTTGCATAACAGTAAGCTCGCAAGACTAAATGAAGGAACCATTGATCAAAATGAGTGACATAACGAAACTAAACTCACATACTCGAACACTAGGAAGAGAGACAGAAGAAGACTGAATGGATTCCCAGACAATTACAGTACTAATGACTAGAGAGCACTACACTTTTTACAAGCACAAAAATTGGATTCACAGACAATGATATTCCATTTTCAAGCCAAGGAAATGCATTTATAGTACCACAAAATTTCTCTTATTTCACTAGTCATTGCTTAATCAGAGAAGGTAAGATTGCCGTAGCTTCACCATCGAGAGCAAGGACATTGTCTTTCTTCAAGCACCTAGTCGAAAATGTCACGCTGGCCAACCAAAAAAAAAAATTAATCAAAGAATCAAAATAAAGATAAATATCTCATAATATCAATTGGAAGCTTATTCAAGTAGTTTCGGTAAAATTCCCTACAGGTGGTTCTTCTTGAAAGCCCTTATGTTCATTGCCTGTACCTCAGCAACAACTTCATCTCCAACATAGACAGGTTGTCTGAATTGTAAGTTCTGTGAAACATAAACAGCACCAGGCTACAGGCACAAAATATAAAGTCAGGAACCTTAACCATCCAACCATATGCACAGTGATACTGCAAAATAAGTTCCAGATGTTAACATCATGCAAGATGTGCAAAGTGTGGCAGGACTCATGCGATCTGCAAAAAAAATTGTGCTCTTGGGGCTGATTTTCTCTCAGTCCATACACTACATGTACTCCTACTGTGATTAACCTGCTTCTTTGGGTTTGCAAGGTGATCTGGAGAAAATGGGCACTGAACAGATATACGAGTCCCTTTGAATATCTTGGAGTTCTCTATTACTTGAATACTACAGTTCAATATCAACCTCCAGTTGGAAGAAGTAATGTCTGGTTTAATTGGGACTTCTAACTCGCCCTCATAGGACGACGAGTTGTAGTTTGTAGTAGCAAGCATATCAAGCTGGAATCTTTTTCCACCCAAGAAGGTGCTCCAAACAAATGGAGGTTGCCAATCGAACACGATTTAAGGACAACAGAACGTGAAATATCAGATTAAATTCAAATAGAACTTTTGTGCCAAGACAATATGTTGTTGATGGAGCTTCCTTGACTAAAGCAATGAAGTTGGATTGTTATTTAGGTCTTCGACCGTCAAGGGCTAATTCAGGTTGCTTATATTGATCATATTGCTTCACTGCAACACACAAGGAGCAGTTGCCCTATAAAATGAAATGCTATAAACTCCCAGTCTCCTTCTAAGTAAAAAGTGCCCTCACCGAAATTGACCTTGCAGAACATTTGATGCCCACAATAGCTTCATTCTGCAGTGGTCCCATTAGCAGACTACAAACTAGCAAAGTAGAGGATTCAAACGGGTTGCCGGTGCATTTCCGAGCAACACTTGGAAAGTACAGCACATCTATTTGTTGAACATGTAGTTTTGCTGTTGAGCAGAGCTAGTTTGGTTGGGATTTAACAGCAACTCTGGAAAATGGTTTAGGCACTACTATTAAAATTTTCGCATACTTCATAGAGCAAGCACAAAGGGCAGATTTTGGTAAAGAGTAAATTGAAGCCACAAGAGTATAATTAATTCAAGTATTAGTGACTAGGTAATTCACTATTTAATAGTGTTTGTAGAAGTAATTAGAGACGGACTCACGGAAGCAATTTGCAAATCAACAAGCAAACAGTCATGGTAGCCAAAGATTTTGAGGAAATATGTAGGCCAAAAATCCCTCTTCATGTACCCCCACCAAAGAAGACACCCACAAGTAGAGCTAGAGCAGAAACCAATTAGTTTCTGTTGGACAATAATCATTAATTGCTCTTCATTTACACCAACTCCTCATTAATTGCCATGTTCTGTCCTTGGATCTAATATTATTTGATTCGTGCTCCCAAACTCAAAGTCACATAAACCCAAGAACACGATAAAGTCTAACACTCCAAGCCATTGGTTTGACATTTCTTACCAGACCTATCAAATGGGTTGGTCAGGTTGAGCTTAAGTCAGATGACATTTCAATTTTGGATCAAATCATGCTTGTTGAAGATCCAGAGCAATTGGATTTGGATTGATTCAATAGGTTAAAAGATTTTAGGTTACCCTTTCTATGTCCATTTTTACTTTTTTAGCACGATATATTTTATATCCAACCTTGTCTCAACATCGGTAGCAAATAACTACTCCTAAATACTAATAAACAGTCATTCATAGCTAGTTTTTTTTTTTCTGCTACATAAGGTATCATATTACTCTAGATGCAACATATGTGTCAATTACATGCCATATCAGGATTGAGGTAGAATATTCCAAGTTGTTCGGGTTTGGATAGTTTGTTATTCCAGCCACAAAATCCACCTTTCCCGAGACGAGTTACGAGTAAACCGATTATTGACGAGTCTTTTCCTATTGAAAAAAAAAAGTTTACAAGACTGGTTCAGATAACTCAACACAATATGCATAGCATATAATGTTTACCTAAAGTCACATCACACTTTTAACAAGTTTCTTTTTTTTTTTTCCTGAAGGAAACTTCAAGAAGTTTCACAACAATAATTACTGCCCAAGCAATAGTTCATACTATTCTTCTTTCAATATGTTCAAAACAATATTGAATAACTTCATACATAAAAGTGGAAGACCAAAATCCATTAACTAAGAACATGACCACATTAAAGATGAAAGGAAAGAATTTGGCAGTGACTCACAAAATGGGAGGATATAGAAGGAAACTTCAAGAAGTTTCACAACAATAATTACTGCCCAAGCAATAGTTCATACTATTCTTCTTTCAACATGTTCAAAACGATATTGAATAACCTCATACATAAAAGTGGAAGACCAAAATCCATCAACTAAGAACATGACCACATTAAAGATGAAAGGAAAGAATTTGGCATGACTCACAAAATGGGAGGATATAATCCGAGGAAACAAGGAAGCAACTAGCATCCCATGAACAAGTCGATCTTCAAATCCAGCATTTTGAGCACAATCAGTGTCCAAGTGCAAAGGATTCGTGTCAGAACTGACTCTGGAATATTCAACAACATCCTCAATTGTAAATGTTCTTCTCAGTTGTAAAATATCGCCTGCTCTCAATGTAGACTCTGCCTTAGAACATAACTTGTAGGAGGAAAGAAAGCTCGACGCAAGGCGGTTGGATAGCATCCCCATCATGCATCAATCTAACCAAATTCCTGAATAACACAATACAAAAGCTGACTCAAGTTAAGCATCTACTAAATCCAACTCTTAAAGTAAAAACTAGTTCATCAATTCGTCGATATGTAACACCCCGATACTATGGACACTCAAAACTCTAATTACATATATAAATAATCGAATAGTCTCTAGATAAAATATTTGGCAACATTTCCTTTGAAATAAACCATCCCAAAACCTTTAAGCTTGCTAACTTGTTTGCAAATAACGTCCAAGGGGTCTGTTCTTTTACCTTATTTTCAGTCCTCTAAGTTCATATATCTAATGAATCCTCACAAGTTCATATAAGTTTATGTAAGCAGGAATAAGGTTTGACACTCACAAATAAGTTCCGCTACAGTGAAAATAGTTTAAATGAGATCTAATAGATTCACATAAGTTCGGGATAAGACAATAAGTTGAAAAGAATGGACCCAAAATAAAATATCATAATCCAAGGCGTCACATCCGCACTTCAGGAAGTAAATGCAAGGCTAAGCTTCTAATTCTAAGGGGAGTTTCTAGGTGACAACTGAAAATCAGCTCAAAAACATACCAAATTTAAGTAGTAAGCACACATATAGAATGTGATGTTTTAATAGCATAAAAGCTTCTTTTAAAATCTGGGCAGCATGTATAATAAGAAAAGAATCATGTTTATACTTCACAAAACACTAAGTTCAAGCATTCAGATGATGGGAAGTCTCTTACTCTTGGGTTTGATCTGCTTCTCGTAAGTTTATCCATTAGTCATGAAAATAGGATAGAGAATTAGTTTCAGTTTAAGACTTAGGCTAAGACAAAAAGATGGAAGAATGTCTAAGTTTACTTTTCAAACTCCATTTTTAGACCCTCAAAATTAAACTAAGTAAAGCTGTTAGTAACTTAAACCTTTGAAATCACTAACTTTAAACGAGCTCCTAATAAACTAGCTCCTAATAGCTCAAAGTTGATGAATAAGTCGTGAATATATTATACTTCAAACTAGCAATTAAAGAACATCAATGCATATGCTTAAATACTTTAAAATATATTACAAAATATATACAATTCAATAGAAATAATCTCAAGTGAGTGCTTGAAAGCATAATCAAGATATTCATATAAGTTATTAAAATTCTGAATTTCCTTTATATAGCAATTAGAAATCTGATTAATAATTCATACATTCAGATTACATCAAAACAATCAAAATTATATAATATTCCAAAAAGAATAAAAGGTTCAAGAAACTGAACTTGGGTGGTTGTCAGATTCCGGCAAGGGTAGTGCTCTGTGTCGTCGGCGACGTGGGAGGGGAAGGGTGGGGCCTGGGGGTTCGTCAACAATTGGCGATGGGTAGGAAGGATGATAAGTAAGGTTTGAGAATGCGGGAAAAAGGGGGGCAGCTGGTTTGTAATACTTTGTCGTAGCCTTGTAAGTCATAACTCACAAGTCATAAGTCATAAGTCATAAGTTATAAGTTATAGCTAGGGGTGTTCATAGGCAGGACTACGGACAACCCACTGATATTGGCCCTCCCGACCTGCTATAACAGCGGGCTTGGATAACCAATTTTAATGAAGTATAAAGAATTCATATATGGTTGGGTCCTATTCTATCAATCAAGGTTCCTGTTGTACTTGTACCTCACAAAATTAATTTTTTAATTAAAAAAAATGAAGTTCAATAATTATTAAATCTATACAAATATATTAAAAGGCGTTCCTAACAAAGGAACGTTGAAATGTGAGAGTTTAACTACTAATCTACTACAATTTCAATGCTTAAATTTTCAAAGTAAAATATAATAAAGTCTTATAATTATATATAATAAAGACATAAACAAGTTTTTTGATCTCTAACACTTTTATTAAATAATAACATTCTCTTACTCTAATTCCATTAAAATTGTTATTTTTATTCCTAATTCCTTAAAACAACTTATTATGCATAATCAACTTGTTACTGATAAGCTTAATTTTGGTGCAATGCATGTGGTTCCTCTTGAAAAGCCATTATCCACGTCAAAAATGTTGATGAATTTAATGGTTTACCACTAGTACTTGAACCACTCACATGCATATCATTTTCTTGAGTTTGAAGGGATTCATGAGGAGGAGACACACTAGGCTCACTAGCATTAGGAGAAGGAGTTTCACTATCTACCGGAGAAGTAGATGAAGTTTCTTGAGATTTCATTTTCTTGAACATAAATTGTCGAAGATCGGGTTGTTGTTTCCCATTTGACCTTTTTGACAGGTATCATTTCCTATATCGAATACAAAAATAAACTAATCACTAAATAGTCCATATAAACCAAATTAATAACCAACCATCTATCCATCTTATAAACCAATTAATTCAAACTAATTCATAAACACATTAAAGTTGATTCAATTGGCCAATTCCTATATACTAGTATTAGTTTCTATGATATTACAATTCAAAACAAGCAAAACAGATCTAATTCATAAATTAGAAGAAAAATCAACATATTGAACAACATAGAAAAAATATAGACTTCCATATAATTGCACTAAGGTTGCTCTTGTTAAACAATTAGGCAACTAGTCAACTTCTTCACAACAATTAGGCACACAAACTGATCCAATTTGGTAATTGATACATTCATGATTCAGCAATAATAGCACATCACAGTATCACACAAAGTTGAAAGTTAAATTGTTCAAAAATCATGAGTACAATCACTCAATCACAACAAAGATAATCCAATAACATATTTTCCCTCAAAAGAACAAGTTAACTAACCGCAATCCGGCAGGCGGCAGTTCCGGGCTTCCGAGTTCCGGCGTTTCCAAGCAGCGCGTACTCGGCGAGCGGGCGACTGGGCGAGTGTCGGACAGTCGGAGTATGGGGCTGGCGAGTGCGGCACCTCAGCAGACCTGTCGGCAACGGCGACCTTTCTTTTGCGGTAGAATTCCGGTAAGCGGCGCCGAGGCGGCAGTCGCGACAGATCTAGTCTGAGGAGTGAGGACTGATAATTGGGAGGATAGAGAAAGTGATAAAATGAGTCTTTTCTCATATTTTGGGTCAGTTTGTTTTATTTTTGTATATGCAGCCTAAGAACACTCCAAATGGTGATCAAATCCATCACCAAAATCAGAAAATTTGGGTTGAACAAAAAAAACATGCATCCCATTGGTGACATAAAACCATCATCAAATGATAAAACATGTCATTGTTCACATGGTGAACAAACTCATCACCTCACGACTGCTGCCACGTGGCTTTGTTACACACAGCCAGCCAGTGGCAAGCTGTCATGTGGCTGCTGCTGTGTAATTTTGGGAAATTTTGAGGAAATTTCCACGGAATTTCCCAGAAAATCTCTTTAAAAAAAAAAAAAAACCAAAATTCATATTTTTTTCCCCTCTATAAAATGATACCCATATTGATATATTTCAGAACAAAAAAAAACACTTCTCCTCCTCACCTTTCTCGTTTTAAAAATATTTATACATCTTTTTCTCTATAATTTATACTAATAACCCAATAATGATAATTAATTTTTGATACTTAATTATTATAATTTTAAGTAATCATAAGATGATTCATTTTTATTTTTAATATGTAAATTATATTATTAATTGAAGTAGGAAAGAGAAATAGGAGAGAGAAAGTTGAGGTGGGGTAGTGAAAAGTAGAAGAGATATAGTGGAGTTTGATGATTTTTTTGTTCATGAGTGGGGTGGAGGTGATACATTTGTTCATGAAATGATCAAAACATGAGTAAGTAGGGAAATTTGGTGATCAAACCCATCACCATTGGGAATGCTATAATAGGTGATATAATCCATCACCAAAATCAAAAATTTTGGGTTGAACAAAAAAAACATGCATCCCATTGGTGATACAAAACCTATCACCAAATGACAAATCATGTCATTGCTCACCATATGAAAAAACTCATCACCATGTGAACCGTATAAATTGAAGACAAAAGGAGCATTGTCACACACAACTAGCCAGTGGCAAGCTGCCACGTGGCTGCTGCTGTGTTTTTTTGGGAAATTTCGTGGAAATTTCCACGGAATTTCCCAGAAAATTCCTATTTAAAAAAAAAACCATAATTCATATTTTTTTTATCCTCTATAAAATGATACCCATATTGATATATTTCAGAACAAAAAAAAAACACTTCTCCTCCTCACCTTTCTCTCTCTAAAAATATTTATACATCATTTTTCTCTATAATTTTTTACCTTCTCCTCCTCACCTAAAAAGAGGAAAAAAAAACTCATATTTTCTAATATTATATTTTTGTAATTAATTATTATTTTACTAATAACCCAATGATGATAATTAATTTTTGGTAATTAATTGTTATCATTTTAAGTAATCATAAGATGATTTATTTTTATTTTTAATATGTAAATTATATTATTAATTGAAGTAGGAAAGAGAAATAGGAGAGAGAAAGTTGACGTGGGGTAGTGAAAAGTAGGAGAGATAAAATGGAGTTTGATGGGTTTTTTGTTCATGAGTGGAGTGGAGTGGAGGTGATATATTTGATCATGAAATGATCAAAACATGAGTAAGTAGGAAAATTTGGTGATCAAACCCATCACCATTGGGAATGCTCTAAGAACTGTATATAAGAGTTAAAAATGGAAATAAGTTCCATTAATTGATCATTATTACATCGGTTGATGTAAAAAAAATTCATAAATTCACAACTTATTTCCATTTTAGGTAGTGTATTTATGTCGCATATGCAACCCTAAGAACTGCATATAGCATAACTTTTTTATTTTTTGATTAAAAAATTATTTGAATTCTGATAAAGTTAACTAAAGAAAAAAAAAACTAAAGCTAAAAAACAAAAATAATAAATGATTTGCAGTTCTGCTTTTTCCTTTTGGCAAATGGGTTGATACTGACCAGTTTTCAAGACTCTAACTCACGCGAAACAGTAACTTTTAAAAGAAAAAAATTCCTTTTTCTTTTTGCTTTGGGGATATTGCATTACCCCCACGACCCCTCTAAATATGCCACTGCCATGAAAGAATGTTATTTCAAGACAGATCATCCTACTATTATTCTTGTAAATTCTAATTATTTCATTCTTCATTCAAAGCTTTATAAGAAAATCCATTGATGGAGTCATTTACAAGGATGCTCACTGATAACCAGTTTTTCTTTGATCAAGTGAGTACTTTGGAATTCCCTAATTGCAATGAAAATCAAATTGAGGAGAATCAATTAGATGATTCTCAATTAGTGTCTATAGTTTCTAATTATATTGATGTGGAGGATCTATACTATTATCTAAAGTAAAATCTTAAATCCTACGTGGCGAGCTCATGTTCACCAAGCAATTCTAGAGTTTTACAGAATAAAGACTCTCAAATCCGGTGTCCATGTGGCATGTCACTATATTGTGGCCGAAAATCATTTGTAAAATGCTAAAAAAAATCGTGAGTTATGTTTTTTTTATTAGGAAATTAAGTCAACCCAAGGGCTAACCCCTACAAGGCTCCTAGCCTGTAGGAAATACCAACACATTGGCTGAAAGGCATGCATAGCATGCTAATAAAATACCCTAGTATAATGGGGGGGTAAGGATCAAACCCCTGACCTCAAGGGCCAAGGGGGAGCGCTCTACCAACTTGAGCTAACTCCTATCCTTAATCGTGAATTATGTTGATTGAGCATTTAAATTAGGCAATTAATATCATGATCTCATATGATATTTATAGAAATCAAGCATATCCCCTAAATGATTCGAAATTCAATCAATTAGAATCTTTAATCATGTACAAGTTGATCACCTAAATCAAAATCAATCATAAATTGAATTACGTATTTTTAGGGATTGATACAATCAAGCTTTAATATGGAAATTATCAATTAATGATATTTGTTTACAATTACGTAATCAATCTATGACAATAATCACGTGATTGATATCATATAAATATCAAACTTTGCATAAATTAGGGAAGTAATTCAAGCAAGTTTTCAATTTCAAAATCGAAAAGACCGGTGAATATTAAGTATAAATACACGTTTTATGTAGTGTTATCATCCACCAAATTCATCATATTTTTTCCTCCATACATTCATTTCATCACCTTGCAATTTGCCCTATTAGACTGAATGTTTTCCTTTGCAAGTTGCATTAGCTAGATAGAGAAATTATCATGGCAAAACACAAAGTAATCATATCATCTATATATTACTATAAAGCAATAAGGTTATGCTTAGGTGTCATAAGCAAGTTAATTTGCTGACTTGATAACCTTTTGTTAAACAATTCCTTTGTCTCTCTCCATTACAAAACACTAGGGGAAAAAAGCAGAAGGGCTGCGCAAGAAGGGTTGCGCTTTTGATAAAAGCGCAGCCCTATTGTTGAAGGGCTGCGCTTTTAAAAAGGCGCAGCCCTACACTTTGAGAAGGGTTGCGCTTTTTAGAAAGGTGCAGCCCTACTGTAACACCCCGATAATTCTCTCTTTCTAGAAAATACTTTTATAATAACCTTAGAGAATTACCCAGGCATTATCGCCCGTGTGATAACGTTTCGGCTTACTCAGAATTTTGCAGCGGAAAACAACTTATTAAAAACAACTTTATTAAAACTTATGAAACCAATAACAATGTCAGAAACTAAACACACCAACTTAAACTATTGTCTGAAAACATAAACCCCTAGGAAAACAACTTTAATGAAACTAATAACACAAGAGCCTCCCTATTCCAGATTCCCCAATGATATGCATCTTCGAACCTGTAATGTCAATGCCGTCTCAACTCTGCTCCCCCGAAAGATGACCACAGGATCAATAGGCAAAGCCATGATCACAAACACAGACAAGCACGTAATCAGCAAAGCTGAGTACTACATATCAGACATACATAACCCTAAACAGTACTATAAAAATATAACTTGCAGGAATAGATAATAATAAAACATATAATAATCTGCAGACGACTCTTACTGAACTAGACTCTAAACTTTATCTATTCTTTAAATGGAATAGTTATGGGACGAGTTGTCTATACTGAAAATAGGAAATATGGGAGCTACCACATATTCCAAAATTGACCTGCGATATCGAGGAACCTTTAACTAATGAGGAAAGGTGATCAATCCAATCCTAGGAAAGCCATGGGCTACCACCATGTACTCCAACCCTTAGTGTCCAACTCTAGACGTGCACCAGTCTAAAGTCTATAACCTATTCTCGTTTCACTTTACGTTGCATACATTTTAATACTTGTGTTGACACCAACCAAGCAAATAACACATAACTACTAATCACATAATCATCACAGAAATCCTTTTTATCTTAGAATTAACAAGTGTTCACAACTTATCAATCAAGACTCCTTTAACTCTTTTTATACTTTACTAACTTGTTGGAACTAGCCAACAGTAAACTTTACCTTTATATAGGTATAACTTGTACTTACCAAATAAGATCCACGGTTCTTATAAGATAAATAAATAATACTCAAGAATCCATGTAACACATGATTCAATCTTACTTACATTAATTCACTCACGAATTAATACATAAACTGGACTTATCTGCTTGCATCAAACTTCCATACAAACATTCATACTCATAAATACTTCTAGTTTACATGTAGCACACAGGCAAATAACATGTAAAACAATTCCAGTAAATCATATATATGAACAACAGAGTCCTATACATGATACTAATAAATAAAACATCCTTAAGCATGTTTCTAAATCATATAGCACGTAGACAATGTACGTACCTTGTATAAACGAATCTGTAGGCCACTTTTACGCTCTAAAAGTCTCCTACTACGAAATCTCCGCCTAGAAAATAAAGTAATGAAATAAATATCTCATACTAAAAATTTACAGCAACTTTAAAAACGATCCAAACCCCTTAAACGTGTTTTAAAATCGTTTTTACGTATCAAACTTTCGTTATTTTTAATCCCTAGTATAGTACAACTATTCTAGTGATTAAAAATCATTTAAAACCCTTAAAATACATATTTTCTGAAATTACAGCACTTATAAAATTTTATAAATCTTCTGAAAATATATTTAATACATATAAAATTATATGCTAACCAAATCTCATGATTTATATTTTATAAATATAGTTTCTAGTGATTAAAAACCCTAAAAACTATAACTTTCATAATAAAAATTGAAAATAACTTAATATAATAAATCTGAAATTTATTATATTTATATATACGGTTTTTTCACCAAATACCCCCAACAAATTAAAAAATTCACCATATACCCTCAATGTTTCAGAATTGCACCGTATACCCTTGAGATTTCGAAAACGTGCACCAGATACCCTTTTCCTAACTCCCGTTAAGTCACAGTTAGCTTTATTTACGATTTTGCCATCATTAAACCCTAATCCTAATCTAACCTAACCCTAAACCTAATCCAACCCTAATCCTTACTCTAATCCTTCCCTTAAACCCATACCCTAACCCTAACCCTAACTCTCTGGCAGCCCCACCCCTCCTTCCACCCACCCCAGCCCTACCCTTCCCCTCCCCCACCGCGACCTCCCCAACCGCCGGCCTTCCCAGCCCCTACCCTTCCCCCTCCCCACCGCCGGCCTCCCCCACTCCCTATCCCGTCACCGCCGGCTCCCCACCCCCTGCTGCCGTTTGCCGACCACCCTCACCTTCCCTTTCGAACACCAAACCCCCACCCTTCTTCTTCGAACAGCGACCACCCCTCACCCTCCCTTTCGAACACCAAACCCCTCACCCTCCCTTTAGATTTTAGGGTTAGGAGTTAATTGTGGCAAAATGGTAAATAAAGTTAACGGGGAGTTAACGGTAGTTAAAAAAGGGTATTTGGTGCACAAAAATGAAAATTCAGGGGTATATGGTAAATTGTTGAAACATTGAGGGTATATTGTGAATTTCTTGATTTGTCGGGGGTATTTGATGAAATAACCGTTATATATATGATAGCCGAAATATATATTGCATATAAAACAATAATTTAAATCATAAACATGCTAATAAATAATAAAATAATATAAACTAATACTTTAATGGAATCTTAGAGAAGAAGAAAAGAAAAACAACCACAACAATGGAGGAAGGAAGGGCGCCGGGCAGCAGTGACAGCAAAAAGGGGCCGGCGGCAGCACTAACTTGGTTCTTGAAAAGATTTGTGACGTTTCTTGTTGAACAAGAAACATTACTTAGCGAAGAAGAAACAAACTTTTGAGAAGAAACGAAGAGCAACGCACAAAGAGGAGAGAGAAAGTGAAAGTCGAGTGGAAGGGGAAGAATGACGTGAAAGGAGGAGAGAGAAATAAAGTGTGTAGGGTAAAATTTGGGTTTTTAGGATATTTAAATAGAGGCTTTTCCTTTTGGGCTTAGGAAAAGAGATTTTAATAAATAAAACTTTGATGACTAATAAGATGGGCTCATTAGGACTTTAGTCATCAAATAATCCTTTCCCTTTTTATCACTTTTGGGCTTTCGATTCCATTAACCTTTCTTTTCAAATACGCTTTTAATAATTAAAACTCTTATTAAAACATGCTTGATTAAAACATAACAAATTTTATTAAGCTATGAAAAATATTTTTAGTTGACTTTTAAAATAGTCAACCCTTTTTAAAAGTCAAATCATTTTCCAAACTCATTTGGATTTAAATATAACTTCATAAATACTTTAATATATTTATGAAAATTCTTTAAAATTGTGGGGGATTACACCTACACTTTGGGAAGGGATGCGCCTTTTAAAAAAGCGCAGCCCTACTAAGTGAAGGGATGCACTTTTTTTAAAAGCGCAGCCCTTCTGGCTTGGTAGGGCTGCGCTTTTTTTAACTAGCGCAACCCTACTTTGATTTTTTTTTTGAGTGAGTTTTAGTGCGCGCATGTACAATATCCTTCCCACTTTCCCTCTTTCTTTCACTTAGAGTAATTACGAGCGAAAAACCGAGTGCACCACCACCACCTTGCGAGCCCTAATTTGACACACCACCACCACCCACATTGCTCCACCGCTTTGCACGACCACCACCACCACCAATACTACCACATTAGCGAGTTTTTTCGAGTGCACCACTACCACCACCACCACATTGCGCGACGGAATTCGAGTGCACCACCACTGCACCACTGCCGCCCACTTCTCTTCTCTTCTCTTCTCTTCTCGAGTACAGTGGGTTTGCGCGACCTAACTCGACTGGTCCGCCACCACTGCACCACTTCTCTTCTCTTCTCTTCTCTTCTCCACCATCACCACTACCCTTCTCTTCTCTTCTCATTTCTTCTCCACCATTTGAGTGGTTAATTAGGTATGAATTAATTTTGTTTTTAAGTTACTTTTGTTTTTCTTAATTGAATTAAATGATTAATGTGCAATGTGGGTTTTGTCAATTGTAGGAAGAAGAGGCTAAGGAAGGCAAATAAAGTCCAAGTAGCTCTTTTCTCTTCATTGCTCGTCGTTGGTGTTAAGAGGTAACAATAGATAGTTTAACATGTAGACAAAGTTGATAATTTATTGATGTATATATGTATTTTTTATAATGTTATATAATTATTGATATGAGATTGTATGAAAACGCAATGTGATTTAGCTATATATGAAAATCTACAAGTTGTTTGAATCATCATCATATATGCCTAGATACCCGTTCAAGACTTACTCATTAGGAGTAAGTCTTGAATAGTCCCCGGTTTGGGACTGTTCTTGGACGTTTGATCTCACTTAGGTGGTGAATGTGTGTCTTCTTTTCAATTCTGAGGAAAATCTTGGCTTATCGTTTCTCTACATTGTTCTCTGGTACATATGTAGATAAGCAATTATCTACATTGTGTACTTGGAGAACTGTAGGGAAATGCTGTCGATTTTCCTTAGAATTGAAAAGTTGGCATATATTCACTAGTGAGATTAGACGTCCAAGGATGGGTTAGGTTGGAGTGATAAGGACCTTGATTGCATGCATACAATTGAACATGACTATCTTAGCTTGTTGTATACGTGTGTGATTTGAATATGTGAGTGTATGTTACTTTAATAATGATTGATGCATTATAATGAATGTTGTGTTTAATTATTAGAGGTGGTCTTCTTGAATGAGATGGATCGTACTTGGATGTATGGTAGTCGTGAATCGATTGAGTTTGTGAATGGGGTCTCGGAATTCTGTAGAAGTGCATTAGAATATCAAACATCCTCTGGAGCAGTCGACTTTTATTGTCCTTGTTTGGATTGTAGAAATGTGAGCAAGGTTAGTAGTATACATGTGGTTAGGGAGCATGTCTTTCGCCGTGGGTTTAGGCCTCAATACCACGTATGGTTTGGCATGGTGAGCATGGGAGGTATATGGGAAGCTGTGGAGTAAAGAATGATGTATGTGAAGAAAAAAAGAAGGATGATGATGAGTTAGGGGATGAGAATTTGGAGATGATGATAGGGATCGGGTAGACGAGATGATACACGAGGTTGAAGATCAGTCGTGTAGACGACCTCGTATTTTTGAGTCTATGTCTTAGGCTGCTGAAAAGCCGTTGTATCCAGGTTGTACAAAGTACACCAAACTTTCCGCGGTGGTAACACTGTTCAACATTAAGTCGAACGCTGGTTGGACGGACTCTAGTTTCACATCGTTGTTGGAAGTTTTAGCTGAGATGCTCCCTGATGGAAATGAACTGCCAAAGTCGTACTATTATGCGAAGAAGCTGATGTGTCCTTTGGGTTTAGAGTACGAGCGGATACATGCTTGTCCTAACGATTGTGTGCTTTATCGTAATGAGTATGAGCATTTACATGAGTGTCCACGTTGTGGATTGTCGAGGTACAAGCGTGAAGGAGC
Source organism: Beta vulgaris subsp. vulgaris (assembly GCF_026745355.1). Classification (NCBI taxonomy): domain Eukaryota; kingdom Viridiplantae; phylum Streptophyta; class Magnoliopsida; order Caryophyllales; family Amaranthaceae; genus Beta; species Beta vulgaris. The sequence continues at coordinate 18,712,740 of NC_079209.1, forward strand.
TGGAGGTAGTGAAGGACCACCAGCCAAGGTGTTGTGGTATCTACCCATAATACCTAGATTTAAGCGCATGTTCTCAATTAAAGGAGATGCGAAGAATTTGAGGTGGCATGCAGATCGTAGGAAGAAAGACGGTCTGCTCAAGCATCCGGCTGATTCGCCTGAGTGGAAAACTATCGACAGGGTGCATAAGTCATTTGGTAATGAGGATAGGAATCTGAGGCTTGGATTATGTACGGATGGCATGAACCCTTTTGGCAATCTCAGCTCGCAGCATAGTACATGGCCAGTAGTTTTAGTGGTTTACAACTTGCCTCCTTGGTTGTGCATGAAACGCAAGTACATGATGTTGTCGCTTCTTATATCGGGGCCCAAACAACCTGGAAATGACATAGATGTATATCTTCAGCCGCTTGTTGAAGATTTACAGAAGATGTGGAACGAAGGAGTGTTAGTATTTGATGCGTATGCTAATGAGATGTTCACTCTGCGTGCCATGCTTTTTTGTACTATGAACGATTATCCAGCTTATGGGAACTTATCTGGGTATAAGACTAAAGGAAAACAACCTTGCCCGATTTGTTTAGATGACATGAAATCTACACACCTTAAGGGCTGCAAACATGTGTATATGCGCACACGAAGGCTCCTCAGCCGCGACCATCCCTATCGGTTTAAGAAGAAGGCATTCGATGGGACGGTTGAAGAAGAAGTTGCTCATAGACCATTAACTGGTACTGAAGTTTATAATCAGGTGAAGGGCATTGAAACAGTCTTTGGTAAACCTGCTAGTGAGGTTGATGGACCTACAGGATTATGGAAAAAACAGTCCATTTTTTGGAAACTCCCATATTGGAAAGATCTAAAGGTCAGACATTGTTTGGATGTCATGCACATAGAGAAGAATGTTTGTGAAGCTATTATCGCGACACTTATGAATATTCCGGGCAAGACAAAAGATGTTAAGGCGTCACGACTTTACTTGGAAAAAGAGGGGATTCGACCAGAGTTGTGGGCTCAGAAAAGGGACGGAAGGAAGAAGAAAAGAGGGGAGGAAAGGGTTGATGATGAAACTCAGAAAAGTAAAAAGGTGGAGGATTCGGAGAAGAATTATTTGCCACCAGCTTGCTACACGATGTCGCGTGCAGAGAAACGGATTTTTTGCGAGTCATTAGTATGGCATTAAGGTCCCTACTGGCTACTCATCGAATATGAAGCGCTTTGTTACCTTAAATGGTGAGTTGAAGTTATCGAGTATGAAATCGCACGATTGTCATGTCATGATGCAAGTATTCTTACCGATTGCAATTCGTGGGATACTTCCAAAGCATGTGAGGCACACCATTACAGAATGTGTTCATTTTTTCATTCAATCTGCAGCAAAGTCCTAGACCCGTCGACCCTCGATTCCTTGCAGCCAAGAGTATTGAAACTCTATGCAAATTTGAGATGTATTTCCCCCCCGCATTCTTTGACATTATGGTCCATCTCATTGTCCATCTAGTTCGAGAAATTAAGCTGTGTGGTCCAGTGTTTTTGAGGTGGTGCTATCCTTTTGAGAGATATATGGGAACTTTGAAGGATAAAGTTCGGAATCCTGCACAACCAGAAGGTAGTATAATTCAAGGGATTGTGGGTGAAGAGATCAGTAATTTTGTGGCTGAGTATTTTGCTAGTGTTGATCCTGTTGGACTTCCGACATCCCGACACGAGGGCAGACTTGAGGGCAAGGGTACAATTGGTTCAAAATTGATCACACCTTCCGTAGAAAAGCGTAAACAAGCTCACTTATTTGTATTGCATCACGTACCAGATGTCCATCCTTATTTAAGTGAACATATGGAGGAATTACGTGTTAGCAATCCTGGAAAAGGAGTGAGGGCATTGACGCAAATGCATAACAAGACTTTCATTGATTGGTTTCATAAACGAGTACTCAATGATTTGGATGAAAGTGTTCCTGAAACAGTCAAGTGGTTAGCATTTGGTCCTCGTGAAGCTGTACGCTCTTATGAGGGTTATGATATTAATGGGTATACGTTTTGGACTGAACGTCAAGATCTAAAGTCAAGATCGCAACAAAATAGTGGTGTTTCACTTGTGGCGTCGTCTACACAATATGCAAGCTCGAAAGATAAGTCGCTGTACATGCTGAAAGCAACTATTATGGGCGAATACAAGAAATATGGGAGCTGGACTACTGTACTTTTAATATTTGCCTCTTGTGTTGCACGTGGGTTGACAATAATCGACGTTGTGTAAGAAACGATGATCCTTGCGGTTTCACTCTTGTTGACCTTAGTCGTCTACGTGAAACTGAGGAGCCATTTGTAATTGCATCACAAGTCAAGCAAGTATTTTTTGTAACTGATCCTGCTGATCATAAGTGGTCAATTGTTGTACCTGGTAAAAGGAGTATCCTCGGTATTGGTGATGTTGATAATGAGGAAGAATATGATGCATTTGAGGACCTCCCCCCTTTTACCTATCCTGAAATTTGTGTGGAAGATGATGTAAATATGTCGGAGAACTATATGCGTGTAGATCACACGGAAGGGATAAATGTACTTGAGGATCCTGTGAAACGGCGGAAGGTCAATAAATCATGAGACATAAACTCAGGTGTGTAATTTCTCCATTTCGCTATTTTGGCCTATTTTGGCCTTTTCGCTCCCAAATCGTACTTATCGAGTGATTTAACCCCAAATTTTCTTTGAACATGATTATATGATGTATAATGTAACTAGTATGTATATTTTAGGCTTTAATTTGTTGTTGGTTGCATTTGGGAACGAAAAGGCCATTTCCGGCCTATTTTGGCCTTTTCGCTCCCAAATCGTACTTATCGAGTGATTTAACCCCAAATTTTCTTTAACATGATTATATGAGGTATAATATAACTAGTATGTAGATTGTTAGGCTTTAATTTGTTATTGGTTGCATTTCAGGAACGAAAAGGTCATTCCCGGCCTATTTTGGCCTTTTGCTCCCAAATCGTACTTATCGAGTATTTAACCCCAAATTTTCTTTTGAACATGATTATATGATGTATAATGTAACTAGTATGTAGATTGTTAGGCTTTAATTTGTTGTTGGTTGCATTTCGAGAACGAAGAGGCCATTTACGACCTATTTTGGCCTTTTCGCTCCCAAATCGTACTTATCGAGTGATTTAACCCCAAATTTTCTTTGAACATGATTATATGATGTATAATGTAACTTGAGTTTAGATTCATAGGCTTTAATTTGTTGTTGGTTGTATTTCGGGAACGAAAAGGCCATTTCCGGCGTATTTTGGCCTTTTCGCTCCCAAATCGTACTTATCGAGTGATTTAACCCCAAATTTTCTTTGAACATGATTATATGATGTATAATGTAACTAGTGTTTAGATTCAAAGGCTTTAATTTGTTGTTGGTTGCATTTCGGGAACGAAAAGACCATTTCCGGCCTATTTTGGCCTTTTCGCTCCCAAATCGTACTTAATCAAACCTGAACTTGTTAGACCTAATTGACCGTAATTGGAACTTATATTTTAATGTTGTGTGAGACCTAATCAAATATGATGTGATCTAATATGAACTTATTGGACTCAAAAATTTTTTTTTATGGTGAAGCACACACCCCCTTCCCCTCCTTTGCTCCCCCCTCCCCTCCCCACTGCACTTGCACACAGCCCTGCTGCACACACCTCCCTTCCCCTGCTGGCTTGCTGCCCTCCCCTCCCCCACTGCCCTGCACACACCTCCCCCACTACCCCCCTCCCCTCCCCCACCCTGCACTGCCTCCCCTCCCCACTGCTGCCCTCCCCTCCCCACTGTTGCCCTCCCCTGCACACCCACACCCCCTGCACACACACCCCCTCCCCTCCCCTGCACACCCCTTCCCCCACTGCCCCCTCCACTCATTGCCCCTCCCTCCCTTGCACACCCCCTCCCCCACTGCCCCCTCCACTCATTACCCCTTCCCTCCCCCACCCTGCACTGCCTGCACACACCTCCCCCACTGCCCCTCCCCTCCCCCACCCCTGCAATGCCTCCCCTCCCCACTGCCCCCTCCCTCCCCCACCCCTGCACTCCCTGCACACAGCCCTGCTGCACACCCTCCCCACTGCTGCCCTCCCCTGCACACCCCTCCCCCACTGCCCCCTCCCCACTGCCCCCCTCCCGCTGCTGCCCCTCCCCCTGCTGCACCTACTCCCCCTCCCCACTGCACCACCCCCTCCCGCCTGCTGCACACCCCCTCCCCACTGCACACCCCCTCCCCTACACCACCCCCTCCGGCCCTAAATGTTTAATTTTTTTAATGCGTATGCTTGTACAATTTCAGGGATATGGCGGAGGTGCATACGGATACGAGTGCGGAACACACTACCGAGGATGAGTGTTAGGATTACGAAAAGGATCGGCGGCAATTGGTTAAGGCTCGCCGTGAAGAAAAGCTTTACAAAGGCCAAGTAAGAACTTGGAGACGAAAAAGAGGAAAGGAAGGGGACCTACAAAGTCATTAGGGAAACCCACCCTAATGACTTTGGAGTACGATCATTTGGGGCAACCTTGTGGAAAATGGCGGCAAAAGTATGCCATGCAAATTGGGATTTGCATGCATAAGCTCTCCATTCTCCACTCATGGAAAGATGTGCCCGAGTCCTTGAAGAATATGATTTGGGAAGATACTATGGTAAGTTTCGAGTACACTAACGTTTACAATCAATACGCTTTAATTAAATATACTATGTAATATTTACTAATTTGTGAAATGCATTTCTGTAGAATCAATTCAATATTCAAAATGATGAAGCCAAGAAGAACTTGTTCCTATCCGCGATTGCGCAGAGATTCCGAGACTTCAAAGCCAAGCTAGTGTCGGGGTGGATAACGAAGCGGAGGAAAGTCGTGGGAACAAAGAAGAAGAAAATCTACGGGGTAGAAACACAGACCAGTTCTCAGGCTTCACCAGACACATCGTTTCAGGCGCCCTCCAAGTTACCATTTCAGATATGGAGGCATATCACACCTGAGCAGTGGCTAGCATTTGTTGCACAGAAAACAATGCCGGAAGCTGTTGTAAGAATATTTTACTTGCTAAGATATAATATTTTAGATCCATTATTGTTGTATAACACCATATCTAACCTTTGTTTATATTTGTGTGTTTCAGGCATCTCGTGAGAAAAATAGCGCGAATGCAAAAGCTAGGAAGTACTATCACCATCTGGGTTCTCAATCATATGGTCAGGCGAGAGAATCATTAATGTATAGCCATTACCCCACGATTGCGTCGACCACGACATCGGGCACTAGCTCTACGACGACAGTTGCACAGCCTCGGCAACCAAATAGAGTGCTCGATTGGTGGTGTTCCATGCATGGGGTTTATGCTAGGGACAGAGAGTCATACCTGATCCCGGAACAAAACAGATAGCTAATGCCATTGTAAGTACATATTATAAGTTTTTGATAAGGTATTCATAATAATATAACTTGTGCGCTCACGAGTATTTCTCTCTTATCCTTATGCAGATTGGCTTGAAGGAAAAGGAGGCAACTGTGAGTTCACTCCTAGAGGACAAGTTGATGCCTTACACGAGACTCTAGGACGGGACCAATATGGACGTGTGAGGGGCGTAGGAGGTGTCCGCCTCGGGGTCATAAAGGTGTATGGTGATCAATACACCTCTACGTCAAAATCCAGTGCCTTTAGTGTCAATTCATCAGCTTCCATAGATGTGGAGGCTATGAAAGCCCAGATTCGGGGGAGCTCAGAGCGGAGATGACTCAGAATTTCAACGCCATTTTGGCGCAGATGGGCTTACCAACTTTTGGTGCTTTCTCGCAGGGCAGTGTTCCTACGCAGCCTCATCCAGATCCGGAGTTCACGGTAATCATTTAATATCACAACTATTGTTCTTAAATATGTTGTTTCATAGACTAACTATGAATAGAGTTTTTCTTTAAAGGAAGAGACACCATGTGAGCTATTAAATCAAGGAGATGGTCATGGTAGTTTCATTGTCCAGTAGTGGAAAAAAACTCTTTTGCTACATTACAAATACTACGGTTTTAATAAAAACGTAGCATTTGAAATTATAAAAATAACGAAATTAAAAAAAAATGTAAAATGAGTCAAATGCTCCGGTTAACCGTAGCATTTGAATAATTTAACCGCTTGAAATGAAAAGAAAACCCTAGCCTCTAGGTATTCTTCTAACGCCCCCCTCTCACATTCTCTCTCTCCTCAAATTGACCCTCTCTCGTAACTGTTCTTCGCCCACTGAAAACCCTCAAATTCCTAATATCTCACCTCCCTTCTCTCCAACGCTTCTCTGACATTTTCTCTCCTCAATTCGACCCTCAATCATTCTTCTCAGTTCTCATTTTCATTTTCGATTCTTCTTATCTTCTTAATCTCATGCGTAAAAACCCCTAATTTTCATCTCGAATTTGGTTTTTTTTTTTTTTTTTTACGAAATTGGAGTTCTCTTTGGAATGAGGTTAGACGAAGTGATTTAGAGATGAATCCAGTTTCATATTCGGATTCGTTATCTTAACATCTAAGAAGAAGCAGATTTTCTTGCAACCTAAACTTCTGCCATATTATCCTCCTTCACTATTTGTCGGCTCGAAGATCAAACCCCAACTTCAGCTTGTTTGGTTTAAGGTCGTTGAATCAACTTCAGGTAAATTGCACCTTTTAAACCCATTAATTTTAACAAACCCCAATATAAAAAACAGTCTAGAAATTAACAATAACAATAATAATGATGAAATTGTTTTTAAAAGGAGTGTCAACATGTTGAATTTTCGTTTGATTGAGTTATTCAAAGGTTACACCTTAAAAGTCAAGAATTCTCCATCTAGGTATACTCTCAAGAGAGTATTTTTGTTTGATAAAGTTGGAATTTTGGTATTATATTATTTAGTAAAATTGAGGTATTGGGGGTTTGAGGATAAAAATTGGACTAATTTGGGTAACGAAGGTATTTATTATGATGATCTTATTATTTACAAGGGTCAATTTTATTTCAAAAAATTTCCTTGTTCTTCAGCAGCGGCGGCAGCGATGGTGGTGCAGTATTCTTACTTTCGCTCTCCTTGTTCTCATATCCAAAAGGTAACCCTAATTCTCTCGCCCTCTTTCGTGATTCTTCCAGATCCGGAGCCATGATTGTCATCGTCTTCGGTAACCTCCAACTCGCCAGCAAACAACACGCTGTCAAATTTAGTCGAATTGATGAATTTCATTTAATTGTTCTTTATGTCGTAAAAGTTCGAATCACAGGTTCATAATAATTTGTATTCATTTGAGTGTAGTTAGTAGAACTGGATTGTTGTTCTAGTGATGAATTTATCATTCTGAAGATTAGCAAACAGCCAAACCTCCTTTCCCCATATTCAATGCACTGCACCTCTGTTTCGCAACCTCTCTGCCCACTGCATGCTGCCTTGTCACACACTCACCGGTTTTTAAGTGTCTGATTTCATTGTTATTGTTTTAGTTATATTCATGTCATTGCAAGTTGTGAAATGTGCATCTTTACATCAATTTAAGAATGATTGTGGAAAATATATTTTCAATTTATGTGAAAGTGAATTTTGAATGGAAAATTTATACTAAAACATATCCTTTTGGTTTTTAATGTGTTCTTTCCTTGCATTCAGGGGCGGATCCAGGATTTCAAATTTGGTGGGGCACCAAATTACAAAAGAAAAATCATAATATTATATTTTAAAACAATGCAATACTTTGATTTTCACAATCTTAATAAATAATATTAAGTATTCAATACTATCTCCATTTTTAGTATATTTAACATATTGACTTTCACTTCCCTCAAAAAAAAAAAAAAAAATATTGACTTTCATATTCATCAACAGATGCAACTTTTATTTCAATTTGCTACTAAACTTTATAAGAAGCTGATATAAATTTATTTAATGTAAAAAAAAATCAAAACAAAATTTTAAATAGTAAAATTTATTTTTAAGTATTTGTAAATAAATCTTGGTCATAGTTAATATATTTGAATAATGTCGAAAGTCAAATTGTTGCATTTATTTGTAAATGAAAGAAAAAGTAACTGTTATATCACAAACAAAAACAAATGGTTAAAATTAGAGTTAGAATTCAGGGAGATGGATACTATTTAGAATATGAAATGAATATCGAAAATGGAGAAGAAAAAAAATACTAAAATAGAGAATAAGAGAAAGAGTAAGAAGTAAAAAAAAAAAAAAAACAAAACAAAACAAAAGCAAATAAGAAAGAAAAGAAAAAAAGAAAAAAAAAGCAGACAATGCAAGTATGGGAAGTCGAACCTGGGTGGGCGGCAACAGCATTTACTATATTACATGTTAGTAAGAGAACCACTGGACCAAGTTGCATTATATGTTATTTTCTGCGCGCGTTTTAATTTTAACTTATTGTAAAAATCTGCTTAACCTTTAAAAGTAAAACGAAACTGATTTTTTTTTGGTGGGGCACGTGCCACCCAGGACCCTTAATAGGTCCGCCCCTGCTTGCATTTCTGACTGCTAATCATGTTCCTATATTTTCTTATTTCTTTCCTCCCTATTTGGGTCTATTAGAAGCGGGTGGGATAAAGGGAAACAATCTCATGTGGAAGGTTGCTGGATTCTGTCTTTATGTTGGTCGTTGCCACTTTGTTAGCAGGCAATCTAGATTGGTTCTTGTAAAGAGCTCAGTTCCTATTTGAATCTTAATTTGATTTATTTCCTTTTATTCCTTTAGAAGGCTTCTTTGTCTTTATGAATCTCTTTTCGTGGCAATGTGCTTTGTATTTTCTATTGGTTATTTCAAGCAGGGCTCATGTGGTACTTTTTACAATTAATATAACCTTTTGTTTCCTATTGAATAATTTAGGTTTGTTTTGTTTGTGTTTGTGTTTAAAATCTTGCCATCAGATTCACACAACCTCTATCTGTATCCTATTCGGAAACCTGCAATCTGTTAGTTTGTTTCTATTATAATGGTAATGAAGTTCCTTGCAGTGGTTTACCCGATCATGATTCAACATTCCTGTTTGCCAGTTTCTTTGCCGTATATGTTCCTTGATGGCGTTGTAGATTTGTGCTTTAAGAAGATAGAGTTTCACATTATAAAAGTAGTTATTGTTGTGTCTCTAGTTCTGCAGTACAGTTATGTGAACAGTTTCATATTATAAAAGCTTAGTTTTGGTATTGTTAGTATGTTATGCTCAATTAATTATTATGCAGTTTTTTCCCCTTTAAGTAATAGCCAGCGAGGTTGTATGTTTCAGCAAATTTTGACTGTTTATTTGTGCTTAATAGAGATTGAAAACTTTGTTGTTTTTTTTTTTTGTTTTGTGAGTTATTTATAGATGGAAATGGGTCGAATCAGCCATCTTCTTACAGTAACAAGACCAGTTACCAGCAGCAACAACTACAACAGGTTGTCAATTGTCTCATAAGCTGATAGTTATATCCTGTGCAACCTTTTTTCCCTCACCCTTGTGTATGACAAACACTTTTTCCTTTGTTGAAAATGAACAATATGTGGTTGGTTTAGACTTTGCATTATAAAGGAAGAACTAGCGTTTGATGTAGTGCACTAAATGTTAGTCATGCCAAGGAGTTAGAAAAAATAAAGAGCTAAAGAACTAGGCTTTGGTTACATAATTTAAGCTTATAATAGATGAAATTTTAGAGGTTGATAATGTAAAGGCGATAGTAGCAATGTAAAATCTAGTATCTCTAGCAAGCCCATAACATTTAGAATATTTCATATTTATGTGATTGGTAGTGAAAGTTTTGCAGCCATCTAAAGTATTGCGTTGTTTGTTTTCTCATTTCATTTTCTTTATGTGCAAAAGTATCACCTATGAGAGACCTCCTTAATGAAATAAGTGATTATTCAGCAAAAATACCTAATTTGTTCGAAAGGTGGTCCTTTATAACATGATAAAGGAGACCTCTTATTTAAAAAGGTGGTTTTTTTGAACCTTATCAAAAGCTTCCAATATTAAAGAAATCACTTATTCCTATTAAGTGGTGGTTTTAATTATATACTTTTTTTTAAAAAAAAAATCCATATATTATGTACGTGTTTTCAGGTAGTCAGTAATAAATGTATTACTAATTATTAGTTAAAAAAAATAATACACACATTTGTGACCCACTAAAACCCTAAATATACTACTCTTTACTTAATACGTGAGTTTCTCTCTCTATATTCCCCCAATTTTACTCTGCACTTTATTCATCTTGATTTTGATTTGAAGTTTATGCTATAATGATTTAACTTAGGGTTTCATAATTCTAAAATGTGGCGTGATTTTCAATGCGTTTGTGCTGCAATGTGTTGTTCTTGAGCTTGAATTTATCAGATGTATCGTTTGTTGTTCAATTGCAAGCGTTTTTTTGTAGATAGTTAGTTCAAAGATCATGTTTTATTTTTGATTTGAGATTTGATAAACACGATGCTTGAATGAGTAATATGAAAAAAAAAGTTAGGGATTTTGAGCTGTTGATTTGCGTGTTTTAGGTTTTGGTATGCTGTTGATTTTGTTGGATTGGATTTTTATACCGATGTGTTTGATTTTGTGGATCGATTTGCTTATTTTTGCATCAATTGCTGTATTGATTGGTGTAATTACTACTGTTAGATCGTAATAAAGCATTGTATGAACTCTTGTGAAGATATTATTTAGTCTCTTTAAATTATTGACCTGAGCACAAACTCGATTGATTCCGGCCTGTTAACCAGCCCTAGTAGTAGTAGTAATGGTTGCATTCGATTTCGGGTTAAGGTATTGATGGTGACTTATATATGGTATGTGTTTTGACAGGTTATAAGAATTGTGAATTACCTGAGTAGTTTCAGAATGGGAGGAAGATTTAGAGTATTGCATTTGCTCAGACCATTTTTGTCGTTCGTTCCTGAGGTGCAAAGTGCAGACAGGAAGGTGCCCTTCAGAGAAAAGGTCATCTACACTGTTATTTCGTTGTTCATATTTCTAGTGTGAAGTAAGCTTCCACTTTATGGAATTCACTCCACGACGGGTGCTGATCCATTCTATTGGATGCGTGTTATCCTCGCTTCTAGCCGTGGAACTGTCATGGAGCTCGGTATCACCTCTATTGTGACGTCTGGGTTGGTAATGCAGCTCTTTGCTGGGTCAAAGATCATTGAGGTTGACAACAATGTCCGTGAGGACTGCGCACTTTTGTAAGTTCTCTTATCCGGCTTTTGTATTACTTGCTGTGTGCTTTGGTTTAGATATGTCTTTAATGTTTGGAGAAGCTCAAATCTCGCTGTTGGAAATAAATTTCACTAGGAGATTCCGTGTTGTATTGCTTGTACGGTCAAAAAATGCCCGTGGCCAACATGGCTCATACCCCCATCAAGTTGTTTTACACCTCCAACATGCCCATCATTCTTCAATCTGCTCTTGTCACCAACCTGTACTTCATCTCACAAGTACTAAATTTGGCAATTGTATTTTTTGTCACTGTTTATTTTATAAATATAGCTGTAGGATTTTCTGATGTATGGGGTTAAATGCAGTTGCTATATAGGAAATACAGCGGAAAATTCTTTATGAATTTGTTGGGAAAGTGGAAGGAGTCTGAATATGGCAATCAATCAATTCCAGTTGGTGTTCTTGCTTACTATGTTAATGCCCCAGTCAGATGTGTACATTTTTCAGTTTAGCTAAAGTAGTTTCTATTTCGCCATTAGCTTGATTAAAGTTGATCATATGCCTATGTTCTGGAAATGCCGCTTGGCAGAAATGGCAGCACATCCTTTCCATGCTCTGTTTTATATAATTTTCATGCTTTCAGCATTTGCTCTGTTTTCAAAGACATGGATCGAGGTTTCTTGATCATCTGCTAGGGATGTGGCTAAGCAGCTTAAGGTATTTTGTAGAATAATTTGTGGATTTATTGTTTTTTAAGTCTTTATCTTTGAACTAACCGTCTTCAAAAAAGCACACTCAACTCAAGCTAATCGTCAAATCAATGGAGTTAGGACTCAAGCTGTAGATCTTGGATTTTTTAAGAGCTGTTTTGCGTGATTTAATTTTGCAGTGTTATACATCTTTTCACTCACCAAACTAAGGAGAAATTAATGAGCTTCAAATTGTTATACATCATCTCATTGTTGCCTATGCTACTGCATGCACTATTGAAGCTTGTTGCTCAATGCTTAGTATATGTGGAAAATCCAAGAAAAGACTTGTTTGTACCGGCTGGGAGTAGCCAAAAGTCCGTTAGGATGTATTTTATTTTTATATTGTATTCGCAAATTATTTTAGTATATCTTGTATCAATAACAGAAATTTCCATGGAAATTCAAGCTTTTATGTATATGTAATAGTTTGGGCATCATTTTAGCTAAAAAAATGCGAATTTTATTTTTTTATTTTTTTTTATTTTTTTGGGGTCTCAAATGCTCCGGGTTTCCTTAAAACCGGAGCATTTGTGCTGTCAACTGCTTTGTTTTTGCTTTGTCAACCGAAGCATTTGATGTATTATGGGCTTGTAAAATTCATCAAATGCTCCGGTTTTAGGAACAACCGGAGCATTTGAAGAAATAAATGCTCCGGTTTTCAACCGGAGCATTTGAAAAATGCTCAAATGCTCGTATGACGTTTGCTACGGGTCAAATACGGAGCATTTGCGGGCTTTTTAACCGGAGCATTTGAGTATTTTTCCACTAGTGGTCGTTGCTTATGGATCTGCATAGCTCCCTAGGGACCGAGTACGATTGCACAACCAGCCAGTCGCTGATATTCACTATGTGGTCAGCGTTTCATATATTGTGCCCGGTTTTGAAGCATTTTCTCTTCCGCTGCCGAATGCAGAAGTTGGTGTACAGTCATTGACTGATGCCCTTGGTAGTTATGTTCTATGGCCGCGTGCATTGGTGCGGTTATCAGATCAGGTACAATGATTAACATAAGTTATATACATAGTTTTCTTTTATAGTTCCTATATATGATTGTCAGTAATATCTTTTAATTTAACTAATTACTAGGGTTCGGGGAAGGCCGACAGGAAGGGAAAGAAGGTAGCTTCACCTCAGGAAGGCCGACTGCCCAAGTGGAGAAAGTAAATGTTTCTACGGCAAAGTCTCCACTCATTACGGATATCGAGGTGGTGCAAGGCCTTACTCAACCGTGCTTTTGGCTACATGAGTGCGCTAGCGATGTAGATGAGAAGCAATGATTGAGATTAAGTTGTCGGACCACCAATTCCACTACATTGAGGAAACATCGACCTTCATTTCTAAGTGTGATATTAAAGAATTCTTACTTGAGGAAGAGTTGAATGTTTCCAAAAACATTCATGAGGTAATACTTTATTAGTATATAAATTAATAAATATATATATATGCCTTAATTAAGTAGTATTCAATCCAACTAATAATAACTTCCATAATAAGTAAGTTTTATTTTATACAATATGAATTCTCAGGCTATTATACAATGATTTGAGGCAATCTAGTGAGCCAATGTTTGGTTGGTTATGTCCAAGCTTGTACGAGATAACAGTTGCGTACAAAACAAAAGGAGGTGAAAGCATATCTCAAGGATTCTTTGAACGCATGTTCTCGTAGTGGATATAAGATCATTCTTCTTCCTTACATTGAATCGTATGCTTCTTAAACTCACTTTTTATACTTTAATTAAATTGACCTATTAGTTGTTCTACGATAATAATAACATTTTTATTGTTGTAGGAACCATTGGACACTGATTGCAATATGTTTGTCACGTAACGAAGTCTACCACTTTGATTCTTTGCGTAAAGGAACAATACGGTCCTTACTAGTCAAATCATTGTTAAATAGGTAGCCTAATCGAAACTCAATATATGCACACTTAGCTATAAATATTAAATGTACATCTAATCTTATAATAATGTATTGATGTAGTGTGATGAAGGGGATTACTGCATCTGGACTTCAACAACCAAAACCTCCTGTTTGGCATTTAGTCGAGGTAACATGAGTAATTTTTTACATCCTTTTATAGAAACACATAATACACATCTAACATGTCATTTATTGCATCTTTGGTGAATTTTAGTGTCCGGTACAAGAAGGTGGACTGTGCGTGTGGGTATTACGTCATGAGGTTCATGCTCGATATCGTCAACTTGCAAAGATGTTGGTGATCTTCGAAAGTATGTAACTTTTAGGTTTCCAATTGTTGTTTGTTGCATTTCCGGCCTATTTTGGCCTTTTGCTCCCAAAATGTAGTTATGAAGTGATTTAACCCAAATTCTCTTTGAACATGATTATATGAGGCATAATATAACTAGTATGTAGATTCTTAGGCTTGCATATGTTGTTTGTTGCATTTCGGGAACGAAAAGGCCATTTCCGGCCTATTTTGGCCTTTTCGCTCCCAAAATGTACTTATCAAGTGATTTAACCCCAAATTTCTTTGAACTTGATTATATGAGGCATAATATAACTAGTATGTAGATTTTAGGCTTGCATATGTTGTTGGTTGCATTTCGGGAAGAAAACGAAGCCATTTCCGGCCTATTTTGGCCTTTTCGCTCCCAAAATGTACTTATGAAGTGATTTAACCCCAAATTCTCTTTGAACATGATTATATGAGGCATAATATAACTAGTATGTAGATTCTTAGGCTTGCATTTGTTGTTGGTTGCATTTCGGGAACGAAAAGGCCATTTCCGGCCTATTTTGGCCTTTTCGCTCCCAAAATGTACTTATCAAGTCATTTAACCCCAAATTTTCTTTGAACATGATTATATGAGATATATTATAACTAGTGTGTAGACTTTTAGGCTTGCATTTGATTTTGATTGAATTTCGGGAAGGTATATGTCTTTTTTAGAAGTACTAACTACGGTAATAGATTGAATTCTTATATATGTGTTTATTCCTTGGTTGTTTTGCAAGGTTTATGCGAATTCCACACCACGTTTGAGGAACTTCACCAAAGAAGAAATTGATGAAGTTCGGGATAAGTTGGCGTCCCATATTACCGATGATTGCATACATGACATTTAGCTCGAATGTACTTTCTATCAATCTATGTACACTTTTTACATTATTAAATATATTTGAAGTTAATTATTACCTTTCTCCACTTGTCATATATTATCGTATTGCAATTTGCATTTTTTTTTGTCCAAGGGAGGTTTTGGGTGGGGTGGGGTGGCTGTGGTGGGGGGCGGGGTGTGCGGGGTGTGATGGGGGTGGGCAGGGGGGGCTGGGAGGGGGCAGTGGGGGTGGGGTGTGGTGGAGGGGTGTGTAGGAGTGTGGCAGAGGTGGGGCAGGGTGGGGTAGGGGTGGCAGGGGTGGGTGGGGTGGGCGGGGGTGTGCAGAGGCAGGGGGTAGGGGCTGGGGGTGGGCAAGCGGGGTGGGGGCTGGGGGGGGAAGTGGGTGGGGGCTGGTGGGTGCAGGGGTGGGGGCTGGGGTGGGGGGTGGGTGCAGGGGGGTGTCTGCAGGCTGCAGGAATAAATTAAAAAAAAAAATAGGAAAAGGGCTGCGCTAGTTTATAAAAAGCGCTGCCCTTCTTCTTAGAAGGGCTGCGCTTTTTGTACTAGCGCAGCCCTTCTAAGAAGAAGGGTTGCGCTAGTTGAAACTAGCGCAGCCCTTCAAAGAAAGAAGGGATGCGCTAGTTCCAACTAGCGCAGCCCTTCTTGCTCAGAGGGCTCCTGCAGCCAGCAACCCTTCAAGCTTAGAAGGGCTGCGCTTGTGGAGAAAGCGCATCCCTTCTAAGCTAGAAGGGATGCGCTAGTAAAAAAGGCGCAGCCCTTCAGGCTTGGAAGGGCTGCGCTTTTTAGTAAAAGGCGCAAACCTGCTAAGCTTGAAGGGTTGTGCTTTCTACTAAAAAACGCAGCCCTTCGTTATGAAGGGCTGCGCTTTACAGGCGCAGCCCTTCTTGAAAAGTGAAGGGCTGCTGTCAAAAAGCGCAGCCCTACATGCCATTTTCAGCGCAGCCCTACATGCCATTTTCAGCGCAGCCCTTCTGCATTTTTCCACTAGTAAAATTAGCTTCAACATCCCTCAAAAAAAATTGCCTTCGACAATTGCACTAATTATGCATGGTAGCTTTTGGAAATCACGGCGCATCATCATTCAATTCTTCTTGGCAATCAATACGTTATGGCAAGTAATCATGAGTATAGACAATCATTTTAACATATGTAATTCTTTTTAGTATTTTGAATCAATTTAAAAGACATTACAAGGTTAACTTACGATTCCCCTAAAAAAAGGTAAACTTATAAATTAATTGATTATCCTTCAATCACGGCAATGATTTGCTTAAGCTTGCATATAATATTAGTCACTAATTAAGGAAACAATTGAACAATTAATCTCTAGAATCACAACTACTATATCATGTAGAATAATTACTATATGTATTGTTTACAATTCATATATTAGGCAGTGATTGACAAAAATGTAGCGGATGAAATCAACTATGAATTAGGTGCTACATGAGGTAATTATACAACTATCACATCTTTATAAATCCTACAAGTATATGTTTTTCTGTCAAAAAAAAAAGTATCATGTCAATCCTTCTCAATCCATCATCTTCCACCCATTCTTGAAAAAACTTGGTGATAAGTCTTTCATACGTATAAAGAGCATAGGAGAGAATGAAGGGCTGAAGATCTCACCTTTTGAAGGATTTTGTCCTCGATCAAGTGTAATAAACTAAATAATATTAGGATAAGTTATGGAGATAATATATTCAATAATATTAGATAATCACAACGTTTTGCTAGAAGCTAATTGTGGTTTGTTGGACTAATATGATTAGGTCCAACTACTAATATCATTGAGTCCTATGAGGTCACATAAGTAATGACACTTGGATATTTATCCAAATCCATTTGTGAAATGGGTTGCGCGGTTTGATGATGGATGGAAAGAGTTGTAACTCATGAGTTTATTAGGCTCATAATGTATGACATTATGAGGCAAAATAAAGCCTCATGAAACACCTCTTTTGTAACCACCTTATATATTGATATGGGGTTACAAAGGTGTACATACACTTTACAACTTCTAGAGTGAAAAATCTGATTTTTCCCTTAGTCTTTTCACACTCATTTTCGGCCCTCACCACAAAAGTAAGAGAGTGCTTTTCTCTCTTCCGTACTAGCATACGTGGTGATCCAAGTGTTGTTCGTGGACCAACATTAGAGGAACGGCGCTTGACGTTCTAAGGTGATCTCCACTAGAAGTTTGGTGGACAAGAGGAATATACGCATCAAAGGTATAATTCTATACTATTGTTTGATTCATACTAATTTATGCAATGATCTTGGGATAGATGTACAAGTATTTGATACTTGATTTTCCGCATTATGCATCTAAGTTCCTTCAGTGGTATCAGTTAGCCTATTGCATAGATTAATATGATCATATTGATGCATGTTTTATTTCATTTTTTAATTCAATTAAGGGAGGGCTTTATATATAAATTTATTTGCATAATTGATATTATGATGTTAATTGATTGGAAACATAAAAATTGGATTTTTATGTATATATAAATATATATTATACTCAAAACAAAAAAAAAACAAAAAAAAAACCCTCACATCACAAAATATCAGATTTTGTGTATTAGTTTATATCTTTTTTTTGCTTTTGTTAAACAAAATTGATATGAACCCTAACTTTTTTCCCCAAATCAATTTGTGATAACTTCCATTCAATTATACACAAGAGGGTTGTTGATAATTGAGAGGGAAAGGGGAAGGACCGCCGGAATTCGACCAACATGGTGGTTGGCGTGCCGCCGGTCTGTGGCCGGCCTCGTGGTACGTGGCTGGCCGCGGGTCGCTTCCTGCGCTGGGTGCTGCCTGCACGCGGGTTGCTTCTTGCGCTGCAGCGTTGGTCGCCGTGGGCCGCCAGCAACATGCGGTGGTTGCCGGCTGGTTCGCGCGGTGGTTTCCGGCTGGTTCGCGCGGTGGTGGGCCGCTGCTGAGGTGGCAGTGGTGATGCACTGCTGCCTTGGCAGCTTCCTATTTTTTTTATAAAACAAAAAGTTCTTGTTTTGAGTATATTCCAATATTGCAAATTGATTAATTAATGGTGATTAATTTTATATTTAAGTCATAATTGAATTAAAATAATGAGCTTTAATTTTATTAGTTAATTATATGTGATAATTGACTAGTTAATTTTAAAGGGGGTTACTAAGAAGTTAGTAACTACTATTATTATTATTTTTATGATGTTAATTACATGTTAGGTTGTTAGTATTAATAGTTGATTAATTCTTTCATGCCTTTTTTATGTGGTTAGTCATCATGTTAAGTTTTTGTTTTTAATGTGATTAAATTAAATGTGGTGCCTACAATTGCTTTAATTTTTCTTTAAGTTTAATATGATTAAATTTGTTAGATTAATATTTTAAAGCCTTTGTGAGACGAAATTCTAATATGATTAAATTTTGTCTTAAGGTACCAACATAGGATTAATGTGTGATTAAATCTTCATGGTGTTATTATGTTTTAAATTGTTAAACATGATAATTTATTTTAATAGTTGATTAAAATGCATGTTTTATATATGATATTATGAATGCATGCGGTGACTAGTATGGCCCAAAATTGGATAGAAAATACGATTGCGTATCGTTAAGTATTTTTGTAATCTAAATACGATCTAGCATCGTTGTATTTTTGTAATATATAGTTTATAATTTCAAAAATATTATTCAAGTATTAATAAGAAGAATGGTGATTCAATCTTATCTATGAAGCACAAGGATGAAGATCCATGGTGATTCAAGGGAGCCATAAAGAGTAGTCTTTAGGTTTAGGGCCATATAGATACATTTTTTTATGCATTTAAATATTGCTTTTAAATGCTTTCTAAGTTTATTATGCTTGTGATTAATTATTTAAATGTTCACTAGCAATTAAATCAACATAATAATTTACTTAGCCCTTAAATAAATATTGGTTTTTGCTATTCCAAATAAACACCTACTAAAACTTGATCGTTAGTAATAGGTTCTGCCAAAGCAGAGTGTTACTTTCAATCTTGGGCTAAGTAGAGTAAATTTCCGAAATTTGCAAGTTTAGTTTGGTTTGGCCCAACAAAATCATCAAAACGGTTTTGGATTTTGTAGCAAAGTTTTGGGTTTTGTGTTGGGGTGACAAGCTCTGTCTAGGATTAGGAAGGCTCTCCCCAACGTTGTGGGTAACTTCCTTACCTGGGAGTGTAATCACCTTAGCAAACACCATTAACTAAGAATTACAAATGTTGTAATTAGTAAAGGAGTTTACTTACCTTTTAAACTTGGTTTTAAGTTGAGGCCAAAGTCCACTTATAAATCATGTTTGATAGGATCTTAGAACCACTTGATTCAAAAGGGACACATTAAAATTGGTCAAGTGCATAGCTTTTATTTTAAAGTGTTTAAAATTTGTTAAAAGCTATTATGATAAACATACTTATACTTTTTGCATCTTCTATGTAGATATCATGTCTGGTAACAACAATAATTCACCTTTTAACTTACGTTCAATCCTTGAGAAGGATAAATTGAACGGGAACAACTTCCTTGATTGGGAAAGGAATCTAAGAATTGTTCTTAGGTCCGAAGGTCGAGAGGATGTTCTTGAAACCCCGATCCCAGTTTTAACTACTACCTCTACTGATGCTGAGAAAGAGGCCCATAAGGCCGTTGCAGAAAGGTCAGTAATTGTTACTTGCCTTATGCTAGCGGCTATGGAACCAAGCCTTCAAAAGAGGTTTGCAAGCTTGGATGCCTATAGCATTATCCGACAGTTGAAAACCATGTTTCAACAACAAGCTCGGATAGAGAGGTATGAAACTCACAAGGCTATTCTTGAGTGTTCGTTAGTTGAAGGCAAGCCGGTCGCCACTCATGTCTTCGAAATGATTGGTTATTTCGAAGCCATGGAGAGGTTGGGCTTTCCTTATAGCCAAGAGTTGGCTACTGACATCATTCTGCACTCACTTCATAAGGGGTTCAATACGTTTCGATTGAATTCAATATGAATGGGGTTCGAAAACCCTTGCTGAGTTACATGGGATGCTCATGACTGCCGAGCAAAACATCACTATTGCACCTAAGAAGGAAGTTCTTATGGTTCAAAAGGAAAAGGGTTTTAAGAAGGAATGGGTGGCAAGAAAAAGCAAGATAAGGGCAAGCAAGTTGCCACTAAGACTGCTATTAAGCCACAGGCAAAGGCAAAGCCAAAGGTGGCCGCAAATGCCAAGTGCTTCTATTGTGATCAAATAGGTCATTGGAAGCATAACTGCCCAAAATACTTGAAGGATAAGAAGTCTGGGGCTTCTTCTTCAGGTATCTATGTCATTGACATTAATTTAGCAACATCTACTTCTTGGGTATTTGATACCGGTTGTGTTTCTCACATTACTTCGAATGTGCAGGGACTAAGAAGGAGTAGAACCTTGGCTAAAGGAGAGGTGGAACTGCGAGTTGGAAATGGTGCAAGAGTTTCCGCCTTGCAGTTGGGACTTATAGTCTACCTTTGCCTTCTGGATTAATATTAGAGCTTAATAATTGTTATT
This sequence comes from Beta vulgaris subsp. vulgaris, assembly GCF_026745355.1. Lineage (NCBI taxonomy): Eukaryota > Viridiplantae > Streptophyta > Magnoliopsida > Caryophyllales > Amaranthaceae > Beta > Beta vulgaris. The sequence continues at coordinate 18,733,294 of NC_079209.1, forward strand.
ACGTTCCTGCTATTACCAAAAACATTATTTCTATTCCTGTTTTGGATAATGAAGGGTTTTCATTTACAATTGAGAAAGGTTGTTTCTCTGTTTATTTGAATTCAATGTTTTATGCCACTGCTAAGAGGTCTAATGGTCTATATTACCTAGACTTAGACAAAGATGTCCTTAACATAGACAGCAAAAAAATAGATCAAGCGATACTAATCCTACTTACTTATGGCACTGTCGTTTAGGACACATAAACGCGAAACGCATTCAGAAGTTGCATAAAGATGGACTTCTAACATCTTTTGACTTTGAGCCATTTGATGTGTGTGAATCATGTTTAATGGTAAAATGACAAAGTCACCTTTTACTGGAAAGGGTGAAAGGGCCAGTGATCTATTGGGCCTAATACATACTGATGTATGTGGACCAATGAGCACAAAAGCTAGGGGAGGGTTTGGATACTTCATTACTTTTACGGACGATTTAAGTAGATATGGATATGTCTATTTAATGAAGCATAAGTCGGAATCATTTGAAAATTCAAAGAATTCCAAATGAAGTCCAAAACCAGCTTGGCAAAACAATCAAAGCACTGCGATCCGATCGTGGTGGTGAATATTTGAGCCAAGAGTTTAATGATCACTTGAAGAGTTGTGGAATTCTTTCACAACTCACTCCGCCTGGAACACCTCAGTTGAATGGTGTTTCGGAAAGGAGGAATCGAACTCTACTTGATATGGTTCGGTCTATGATGAGTTTTGCTGATCTTCCAATATCCTTCTGGGATATGATCTCGAAACTGCTACTTTCACACTTAATAGAACTCCTCAAAGGCAGTAGATAAGACACCATATGAGATATGGAGTGGAAAAGTTCCAAACTTGTCTTTTCTACGTATTTGGGGATGTGAGGTTTATGTAAAGCGTTTACTTTCAGATAAACTCGCCCCTAAATCAGATAAGTGTTTCTTTGTGGGTTATCCCAAGGAACCAAGGGCTATCACTTCTACAATCGCACTGAGGGCAAAGTGTTTGTTGCTCGTCGTGGTGTCTTTTTGGAAAAAGATTTTATTTCCAAAAAGGCAAGTGGGAGTAATGTATTTCTCGAAGAAGTTCGAGAAGAGCAACAAATGGACATAGTTCATCCTATGTTAGAGACAACGACACAAGAGCCAGATGTTGGGCTTGAAGTAGTTCCTCCTTTGGAGGAATCTTCTCCCATAACTGACCAAGTGTTGGAGGACGTGCATCCGTACACGAACCTCCTATGTCCCACTCGAATCTAATTCGTGCGAAAATTCTCAAATTGTTGAGAAGAAAATTTCTCCTGTTACCCGTAAGTCTAGTAGAACAAGAATACCAACCAAGAGGTTTGTGATTTCTTGTTAACCGAAAATTCTGAGATAATGATTTTAGAATTTGAGGAACCTACTACTTACAAGCAAGCTTTGATGAGTGAAGACTCCGAAAAATGGCTCGAAGCCATGAGGTCCGAAATGGCATCCATGTCTGAAAATCAAGTATGGGACTTGGTAGATTTGCCCGATGGGATTACACCTATTGGTTGCAAATGGGTTTTCAAAGTAAAAACAGACAAGGATGGTAATATTCAGGTTTACAAAGCAAGGTTGGTTGCAAAAGGGTTCAAGCAAGTTCATGGTATAGACTATGACGAAACCTTTTCACCGTAGCCATGCTTAAATCCTTCGGATACTCCTAGCGATCGCCGCCTTTCTATGATTACGAGATTTGGCAAATGGATGTCTAAACTGCTTTCTTGAATGGGTTCTTGAAAGAGGATGTGTATATGACACACCTGGAGGGTTTTGTGGATCCAGAAAATCCTAGGAGCGTATGTAAGCTTCAAAAATCCATTTATGGATTGAAGCAAGCATCTCGGAGTTGGAATCTTCGTTTTGATGAGACAATCAAACAGTTTGGTTTTCTATAAAACGGAGAAGAGTCTTGTGTTTACAAGAAGGAAAGTGGGAGTAACATAGTCTTCTTGGTCTTGTATGTAGATGACATACTTCTCATAGGAAACGACATTCCCATGCTTGAGTCAGTCAAGGAATGGTTAAAAAGTTGTTTTTCTATGAAAGACCTTGGAAACGCTGAGTACATTTTGGGGATCAAGATCTATAGGGATAGGTCTAAGAGGATGATCGGACTTAGCCAACGAACTTATATAGATAAGATCGTCACTAAGTTCAACATGGAAAACTCTAAGAGAGGCTTCCTACCCATGCAACATGGAGTGTCGCTTAGCAAGACTCAGTGTCCTTCTGGGCCTGATGAGATTAAGCGAATGAGTAATGTTCCTTATGCGTCAGCTATAGGGTCCATTATGTACTCCATGATTTGTACTCGCCCAGATGTTTCATATGCCTTGAGCATGTGTAGCAGATTCCAATCAAATCCAGGTGACGCACACTGGAGTGCAGCTAAGAATATCCTAAAGTACTTGAGAAGGACTAAGGATAATTTCTTAGTGTATGGAGGTGAAAGTAAGTTAATTGTTGAGGGTTACACAGATGCGAGCTTCCAAACTGACAAAGTTGATTTCCAATCCCAATCTGGTTTCATCTTTTGTCTAAGCAAAGCACTATTGCCGATTCTACAACGGAAGCTGAGTACATTGCTGCGGCAGATGCAGCAAAGGAAGCCGTTTGGATGAAGAAGTTCATTCTAGAGCTAGGAGTAGTGCCTGGTGTTGGAGATGGTATTGTTTTACATTGTGATAACAATGGTGCCATAGCTCAGTCTAAGGAACCAAGATCACATCAAAGATGTAAACATGTACTTAGAAAGTTTCATCTCATTCGAGAAATCGTTGAGAGAAAGGATGTAATAGTTTGCAAGGTTCATACGGATAGCAATGTCGCTGATCCTTTGACTAAACCTTTGCCACAGCCCAAGCATGAGAGTCATACTAGGGCTATAGGGCTTAAGCATATAGGAGAGTGGGTTTAATTGTGTACTATTTACTTTTAATTAGTTCACAGTTATAATTACTCGCTTTGATATGTTATGTTTATGTTTATCAATAAAAGTTTTGTTCTTATTTAATCTTGGTTTAGTATTAAATAAAATGTTCAAAGTATTTTATAACGTTTGATAGAATTGTCAAATACGTGATTTGACAAATGGAACTCTATCCAGTGAACAGGAGTTATAATATACCTTAGTCCCTAGTTCGAATCATTAAGTTGAACGTAAATGATTCAATTTCATGGACTAGATTGCAAGTTGATCGATAGCGCAGTTTCATGGGTTATAGGGACATGGAGATGTCTAGTCATTTGCATAGGCTTGTGTAGTTGATACACGCTGGGCAGACCTAGTGGGAGTTCTCTAAAAGGTTTATGAGACTCTTATTAATATATTTAGTGGATTCCTTTGACATGAGTATGAAATTGTTCTTACTTAAGGATTAGTATGTTCTTGATGCTGCAAAACGCCGTGCCGTAAAAGGAGGTTATAAAAGCAGCGATCGGAACTGCTATGAATTGAGTGGGAGCTTTGGTCATACAAGATTGGATAAGTCCTCCTAAGAGTTAGGATTGGTGTCTTGGCCTCTTGAAGAGTGAGAACTGAAAATGCATGGCCGTGCTCAAATGGATTAAGAAGTTAATCATTTGTTTCGACAGTTCGAACTCAGATTTCAAGGAACGACTTGAATATTGTTATGATGAACATATGATGTTATCATGTCATCAAGTTAGACATTAAGCGACTTAAGGAGTTTGAAGGTTACACACTTGTTCTTAGACAAGTGGGAGATTGAAGGATTTTGTCCTCGATCAAGTGTAATAAACTAAATAATATTAGGATAAGTTATGGAGATAATATATTCAATAATATTAGATGATCACAACGTTTTGCTAGAAGCAAATTGTGGTTTGTTGGACTAATATGATTAGGGCCAACTACTAATATCATTGAGTCCTATGAGGTCACACAAGTAATGACACTTGATCCAAATCCATTTGTGAAATGGGTTGCGCGGTTTGATGATGGATGGGAAGAGTTGTAACTCATGAGTTTATTAGGCTCATAATGTATGACATTATGAGGCAAAATAAAGCCTCATGAAACACCTCTTTTGTAACCACCTTATATATTGATATGGGGTTACAAAGGTGTACATACACTTTACAACTTCTAGAGTGAAAAATCTGATTTTTCCCTTAGTCTTTTCACACTCATTTTCGGCCCTCACCACAAAAGTAAGAGAGTGTTTTTCTCTCTTCCGTACTAGCATACGTGGTGATCCAAGTGTTGTTTTCGTGGACCAACATTAGAGGAACGGCGCTTGACGTTTTAAGGTGATCTCCACTAGATGTTTGGTGGACAAGAGGAACATAGGCATCAAAGGTATAATTCTATACTATTGTTTGATTCATACTAATTTATGCAATGATCTTGGGATAGATGTACAAGTATTTGATACTTGATTTTCCGCATTATGCATCTAAGTTCCTTCACCTTTGGTGGAGCATAGTGGAAGACAGAGAGAATGAAGCATCAATGGCGACGAACAGAAGGGTGACGCAGTATCATCGACGGAAAAGTGACGAATATTTGTGCTCATCAGAGGAGAGAGAATTGGGGCTTGGAGGTCTCCACAAGCTTTCAATTAACCAATTAAGAATTTGATAAGAGTGCATAATTTATCCATGCATGAAATTTAGATCGACTTTCAATTTGAAAATTACATCTCATTGTTGCAATTTTTGTGGCTTTAATTTTCTTGAGCTTGCCACAAAAGAGAAGTGAAGAGAGAGAGAGAATGAACTTGGCCTCATGAGAGAGAGGATGAACTTGATCTTACATTCTTTTCCCCCCCTAAAATATGATTTAGGGTTAACTTGATCACAACATACATAGGTATTATTATATTTACAAGTTCTGTTTTATAGTTTGAATTGATTTTTGTAGTGAACTCATCAAAATCATATATATTTAAATGAAGCAAAATATCAATATTAAATAACGTTAATAATAAATCATTCACAAGTTTTTTCAATGTGGTTTGGGTTGCTGTTTGGTGCGATTTAGACCGCACTCTGAACAGCCATAGCTAGTACTAATCTCATGTTCATTCGAAATTAAGTAAATGTGCAATTGATTGACAACTCAATATTTAATAAGCTCCAAACAGGATTAAAGAAACATAAAGGTGGTGAAAATAGATAAAATTAAAATGATTGTGAGTCCTATTTCCTTCAATATTCGTCTAATTTTTTTTTAAAGTTGTTATTTTTATAGGTAAGTAAGAGTTAGGATTATAAAAAACAAAAGCCAAATTACAACCTAACTTTCCTTGACTAATCAAGCTAAACCAAGGACCAACGACAAACTACTTACAAAGCTTCCAACCAACACTTATCTCTACGGCTTATCTTCATAGGAACAACACTAAGGCACCTATACTTCACATTTTCTTGTATTCTTTTTACATTTTTGAAAGTTGTTGCTAATAAGCACTAACACAAAGAATACAATCACTTTGAAACAATTTGAGTGGCTTTACTAGTTTAATTGAAATGTGATTCAATTCGAGTAAGCATTATTTTTTGAAAATAGGTTTTGTAGGGATATTTTAGCCTACCTCACTGCAAGGTTTTAATTTTGAAAATCATTTTATAAAAATAGTTGCCAATAAGTCTGTAAATTAAGACTTATAAACCTAATTAGATATTTGGGAATTCACACAACAAGAATAATGTCAGCCCTTGCTGTCCGCCAAAATCAGACGCTAAAAACACGGGATCGGACGCTAAAGGAATTAGCGTCCGTCAACGGACGCTAAAAGTCTGATGCAAAGCCCCTGGTCGCTAATTCTTTAATTAGCGTCCGCAACTTAGCGTCTGATATATGGAATTTAGCGTCCGTCTGACATTTGGACAGTAAATAGCATCCGGTTTTCATAATTTATCATTTGCCTCCTCCAGATGCTAATTAGCGTCTGATTTGTGCGGACACTAAATAGCGTCCGGTTCGTCGGACGCTAAATAGCGTCCGATGCTTAGGCATACATTAATTAGCATCCGACGAGACAAACGCTAAGTTCCAATACCGGACGCTAACTTACCAAATTCTTGTGGGATTGACTTTGCATAGAGCGGACACTAATTACACATGGCAGACGCTAATTGTTTTTTTTTTTTTTTTGAAAATAACCTGAGTTGTTGTATTTGAATATTTTTTAACCTGTTTCATTTTCCAACAAAACTCAAGCCGTCCGCTAATGCGTCGAATGATTTTCTTTAAATAGACAACTCGAAAATCGGATACTTTCTCCGTTTCATTTTGAATGCAACAAAGGAATATTTTATATCTCACAAATAATACCCCTTTGTTGCATTTAAAACGAAACAAAGGAAGTACCTTTTTTTTCTCATTTCTCACAATGGTTGACGAGACTTTTTTCGAAACTGATTACAGAGCCCCACTAGCTTGGGCACCTATCTGTCCCGGACTCGTGGTAAATAAGGCCTAGGAGGACTCGGATTCCCTGGGGGCAAAGCTACTGCACGAATACGTTGCTCGAAATAGAAAAAAATGTGTCGGTTGGTTCTTAAACAATGATTGAGAAAGCGTGAGAGTTTGGGGACATAGAACATCCAATTCGTGAAATTAGAACATATCTAATAGACTATTCAACTCTTAAAAATAGAACATATGTAATAGAACATTCACTTCATAAAAATCGGATGTAGCCAAATGAACATGCAATTCATAAAAATTGAGCATAATCAATAAAACATTTAGCTCAAGAAAATAGAACATAAGATATAGAACATTCAATTCATAAAATAGCATATTAAAATTTAAGATTTAGTTCATAAAACATAACATAAGAAATAGAACATTTAGTTTGTAAAATTAGAACATATATAATGGAACTCCATCTGCTCGAAACCATAAATTCCAGTTTCTTGGGATGATGCACCATGTGTTCACTCAATTTCCTTCAAGATTTCCGGATTTACAAGAACCTTAGCCGTTGCATGTTGTTTTCTTTTCTTTTTTTTTTTCATTTTATTGAAATATAGAGAGATATAAAGGTTAAATGTAGAACATAAATTGGAAATCACATTATTATTAAAATTATACTTACATTTTCGGATTTTCCGTAAGAATTTCCTTCAAAATGTATGGATTTTCTCCATGAACTTCACTTCTTGCATGTCGTTTTTTCTTACTTAAATAGAGAAAGATAGTAGGTTATAATTATAGCATAAATTGAAAACCACATTATTGTTGAAATTATACTTACTTTTTCGGATTTTCTTCATGACTTCCAAGTTCTTGTGTTTGAGATTTTGAATTTTTTTTTCTATTCATTTGCAACAAAATTCACATCAACATTTGACTGATTTCGATAGTAAATGCGAAACTAAGATACAAAAAAGTAATTCAAAAGTAAAAACGAAACTAAAATTGGACATGTTTATTAACATATTATACATTTTTCCTCTTAATATTGTTGTACAACATGCTTGTCCAACATTACATATTTTTTAGAGTTCTTGAAGCTTGATTTTGAATTTTTGAGGATGAATTTGTTTGAATTTCGTGGTTTGTTTGAGTGTCAGGTCTTATAGAGAGAAACTGAGAGAAATTGATAATTTGTGGAAGTTGTTGTTTGTGAAATGGCAGCGATGAATGAGAATTGGGGTTTTATATATTGAATTTGTAACTTCCTTTTCCGCGCAAAACTGTTTCGTATTATTAACAAAATGTTCTACTTTGGATATGCAGTTTTTTAATACTGCATTTTTTGTTGTTGTGGGGCACGTTTTGTGTAGGAGCACGGTGCATGTGGTGCTCTTGGGAGCATGGTCTACAGATTAAGTTCATACTTTTTCTAGACCAGATATCCAACCCCCTAGAAATAATTATTTAATAACCATATATGTAAAAGACGGGCCATATATGAGCACCAGTACTTATATGCCAAAAACAAAAGTATCAGACTAATTATCACCCTTATATATTAATGTTGCAATCTGCTTAACACCCAACCCGAAAAAGTTTATCCCACAGTGAAATCGAAAAAATGAACATTTTCATACCCTAATGTATGAAAATTTTATTTCTTTGTGAAAAAAAGAAAAATAAATCATAATACAAAATAAAAAAATACATTAAATCTTAACAACATACGAAAAACAAGACTACTCATTCAACATGTTGAACCCTAGTTTTGATGATGACAAAGAAATAAAGATGCAAACTAAGTAGTGAACTAATGAGTTGTTTAAGTGTATGATGTTTAAGGTATCAATGAAGGAACTGGGAGAATACGAAGTCAAGAAGAAGTCAAGAGAGGATTTCAAAGGCTAAGTAAAGAAGTTTCTATGTTGATACTGGAGCAAGCATTGGATCAAGAAAATAGAAGCTAGGCGTTTTATTTTCTAGTTCCAATGTAAAGGAACAAAGAAAGAATGGTAAGGAACGTGGCAGATATTATTTGAGAATGAGAGTTTGTTCCTTCTGTAAGGAACAAACTAAGTGGCACTAAACGAATTGTTAAAGGAACTTAGTTATAAAGGAACTAGACTTAGGCGTGCAAAGTTAACGGTAAATTGAATTGAGTAAGTCATGCCTAATTATAGGAAATTAGTTTTTATCTAATTTCAAATGATAAAATCAGTTTTAAAAAGAAAATCTGTTTTAGAAAAGATTTTTTTTTCGGAAAAATAAGAAAATAATATCCGGTTTTATAAAGATTTTTTAAAAGATATTATTTTCTTAAAGATTAAAATTCAGTTTTAAAGATAAAAACTGTTTTATAAAACTGATTTTCGGATAAAGCTCAAGGAACTCCTATTACTTAGGAGTAATGGCTAAAATATATCCACGTTCATTATAGTTCATGGGATCATGGGACATGATGTAAAACGTGTTCCTTAGGGGAAGGAACTCATGGGTAATGGACTTAACATGTAATCAATTTAACTCCCACGTTCTTTGTGATTACACTATAATATATGAAGTCTAATAAGTTCCAAATGTGTCTGACTAAGTAATTAAGTGAGTTTAACTAATTAAGTGTCAGTGCCTTCATTCTCTCATAATAGCCATTTGTTCTTTGCCTTCTTACTCTAATTCCACTAAGCTTATTTCGATCAATTGTATTTTGGTTTTTGGGGTAAGGGAACTTTGAGTGAAGTTCTGTAAGAGAAAGGCTTTGAGTGAAGCTTGTATGTGTGAGAAAACTTCGAGTGAAGTTGAGAGGAACTGCTGTTAAGGGAACAGTGGCTCAGGAACTTGAGTTTAGGAACTCAAGGTGTGGCTCGAGTTAGAATTAGGTTGTAACAAGTTGTTTGGCCTAATTAGTGAAAGGTTGAGTTTAAAATCCCTAGTGGTCGAGGTTGTTTCTTCTTGTTGGGCCCAAGAAGTTTTTCCTCGTAAAAATCCCTTGTGTTCCTTTAGCTTGTTTATTCGTTTAAGTTTTAATTTCCGCAAAAAGTTACGTTTATTTCTACACCTACAATTCACCCCCCTCTTGTAGTGTTCCTAGGGAAATAACAATTGGTATCAGAGCTAGAACTCACGTAAGATAGGAAACCCTATTGAGAAAAAGATCCAAGGAACAATGAATACCACCGAGAAACTTGAAGAAGGTTATTCCACTCAAAGGCCTCCTATGTTCAATGGGAAGTACTACAACTATTGGAAGAACCGCATGGAGATATTCATCAAGCTGAAAACTATCAGGTATGGAGAGTCATTGAAGTTGGTGATTTCGAAGTCACAACTACAAATGACAAAAATGAGGTAACTCTTAAACCCCTCTCTGATTATGACAAATCTGATTTTGAAAAAATGGAAGTAAATGCCATGGCTATTAAACTTTGCATTGTGGACTTGGACCCCATGAACATAATAGGATCATGGGATGCAAATCCGCAAAGCAAATATGGGATTTACTAGAAGTAACCCGAAGGAACTAATGAAGTTAAAAGATCGAAAATTGATTTACTTATGAATCAATATGAACTGTTCTGCATGAAATCCAAAGAAAGCATCCGAGACATGTTTACTCGTTTTACTAACATTATTAATGAGTTGGCTTCTCTTGGAAAGTTTATTTCATCTGAGGAACAGGTTCGAAAGGTTCTTAGGAGTCTTCCTAAGGACAGATGGATGGCTAAAGTCACGCTCTTCAAGAAACAAAAGACTTCACTAAGTTCAACTTAGAACAGCTGGCAGGGTCACTTATGACTCATGAGCTTCACCTTGATACTGAATATGGTGAAAGCTCCAAATCAAAATCAATTGCTCTCAAAGCAGATGATGAAGATGATTCGGATTCAGAAGAAGAAGAAGCAGCCCTCATGGTTCGAAAATTTCGAAAGATGTACAGGAACATGAAGAATGGAAACTTCAAAGGTAAAACTAAGAAATTTTCTAACAAAGCTGCTTGTCATAAATGTGGAGTACAGATCACTTCATCAAGGAATGTCCTCTTTGGGAAAATGACAAAACCAAAGAAAGGAACAAGGAACGCTTTGCTGAAAGGAACAAAGAATCAAAAGCACCTTTCTCTAAGGCAAATGTCGCAAAGCTATGATAGCTGCTTGGGGAGATTCAGAGACGGAAGAAGAAGAGGAACAACCAACTGAAGAAACAGCAAACCTTTGCCTCATGGCAAACACTGACGAAAAAGAAGATGAAGAAAAATTGAGGTAAGTCAACATGGCTTGAGTCAGAACTAGATGGTAAAACTAGGCTGAAATATATGATCTTCTTTATGATGCAATTCTTGAATGTAGAGATGAACGTGAAAAACGTAAAACAAGGAACAAGCCTTAAAGGTTTGCAAGGAACACATAGAATGGCTTAAGAAAATGAGAACAGATGTGAAACAAGATTCTTTGATTTTATTTGATAAAAACTTAAAAATCAAAGAATGTTATGAAAGTTTGAAAAATGAAAATTATCTAATTAATTTAGAGATTTCACACTTGAAGGAATTTGTCCCTGTTCTGAGTTCCTTTGATATAAGATCAACCCCTTTGAAAGGATACAGATCTGAGATTGAAAAATGAATAAAGAGAAAAATATTTTAAAGGAACAGATCTGTAATCTTAAAAAGGAACTGGTTGTCGCAAGGAACAGAGGCAAAATCATGAAAGTTCCTAAGTGGATTGAGAAACCACAGACCAAAGGAAGGAAGGTCTTGGTTTTGAAAACTACAAGAAAAGGAACAAGACAAAGAAATATGTTGATCTACCTAGTGATAAGTTTGTATGTATTGTGGCAAGGTAGGTCATTACATAAATCAATGTCAACTAAAATCTGAGATGATTGGGAAAAATGTGACAATAAGTAAGAAAAAATGGGTTGTCAAAACAAATCCTAGTCAAGAACAGGAACCCACGAAAGATGGGGTTCCTACAACTAACAACTAGTTGATTTTTGCAGGTTGGAGTGAGGGGGAACAACACATTGGTATCTCGATAGTGGTTGTTCCAAGCACATGACAGGAGACAAAACGAAGTTTCTCTCACTCACAACCTATGAAGGTGGAGTGTAACATTTGGTGATAATAAGAAAGGTAACATAGTTGCTATGGGTAAGGTGGTAAGTCACCATTACACTCCATTGAAAATGTATTTTTAGTTGAAGGTCTAAAACATAATCTATTAAGCATTTCTCAATTCTGTGACAAAGGAAATACTGTAAAATTTGATAAAGAAAAATGCTTATCATCAACATTAAAACTAAGAAGGTTATCTTGGAAGGAACAAGGAAAGGGAACACATACATTGTGGATCTAGACCTTGTTCCTCAAATCAATTTAACTTGTCTTAGTGTTATTGAAGATGATTCACTTCTTGGCACAAGCGTCTAGGACATGCTAGCTTTTCATTACTTGAGAAACTTAGATCAAAAGATCTTGTTTTAGGATTACCATCCATAAAATTTCATATTGATCAAGTTTGTGATGCATGTGCACGAGGTAAACAAGTAAGATCCTCTTTCAAATCTAAAACGATTGTAAGTACCACTAAACCATTAGATTAATTCATATGGACTTATGTGGACCCATGAGAATTCAAAGCAGAAGTGGAAAGAGGTATGTACTTGTGATTGTAGATGACTACTCTAGGTAACTTGGGTTATTTTTCTCCTAGTAAAGATGAAACTTATGATGAGTTCCTTGTCTTTGCTAAAAGAGTTCAAAACCTAAGTGGCATAAAATAATGCACATTAGATCAGATCATGGCAAGGAATTCGAAAATTATAAATTTGATGACTAAGCAGAGATAATGGCCTAGATCATAATTTTTCTGCCCCTAGAACACCACAACAAAATGGTGTTGTAGAAAGGAAAAATAGAACTTTGGAGGAAATGTCTAGAACCATGTTAATTGCTAGTGAACTTCCAAGGAACTTTTGGGCTGAAGCTGTTAATACTGCTTGTCACATAATTAATCGTGCCATGATGAGACCTATCATTAATAAAACTCCTTATGAACTTTATTTGGAAAGAAACCAAATATCACCTATTTTAGAACATTTGGTGCAAATGTTATGTGCATAATAATGGAAAAGATAATCTTGGAAAATTTGATGCAAGGAGTGATGAAGCAACATTTTTAGGATACTCCTCACATAGTAAAGCTTATAGAGTATATAACAAGAGAACTATGTGTGTTGAAGAAAGCATTCATGTAATCTTTGATGAATCTGACAAAATAATCCAAGCATACAGGTTGATGACTATGAGATAGGGTTAGACAACCAGTAAAGGAACAGATTCACAAGAAGAAGAAGAAGTGAAAGAGGAAAGGAACGAGGAATTGAAAATAATGAATCAATGATGTTCCTGTTCCTCAAGGAGGAGAAGATGTCCTGTTCCTCAAATGAAGGAACTGAGTCCACCGAGGCTAACAGAGGAACAACTGAAGAGTTCCTCATCTACTCAAGGAACTCATGAGGAACAACATGTTCCTATAAGAGAGTTTCAACCAAAACCTTGGAGATTACAAAATCACATCCTGAACTCATAATCAGCGACATATCCAAAGGTACGCAAACTAGATCTCAGTTAAGGAACTTTTGTGCATTTCATGCGTTCCTATCAATGATGGAACCAAGAAATCATGAAGAAGCCTTAACTGACTCTGATTGGATTACTGCAATGCAAGCTGAATTAAATGAGTTTGAAAGAAACAAGGTATGGCATCTAGTTCCTATCTAAACAACAAAAAGTAATTGGCTTAAAATGGGTGTTTAGAAACAAACTAGATGAATATGGAACCATTGTAAGAAACAAAGCTAGACTTGTAGTAAAAGGTTATAACAACAAGAAGGAATTGATTATGAAGAAACCTTTGCTCCTGTAGCTAGATTAGAAGCCATTAGAATTTTAATTGCATTTGCTGCTTACATGGGATTTAAATTATATCAAATGGATGTTAAGTGTGCATTTTTAAATGGCTATCTAAACGAAGATGTATATGTTGAACAACCCCCTGGTTTGAAAATAATAATCTCCCAAATCATGTCTACAAGCTTGATAAAGCTCTTTATGGGTTAAAACAAGCACCTAGATCATGGTATGAGAGATTATCAAAGTTCCTTTTAGAAAAAACTTTAAAAGAGGAAAGGTTGATAAAACCTTGTTCCTAAAATCTAAAGGAACTGATATTTTGCTTGTTCAAATATATGTTGATGACATCATATTCGGAGCTACTAATGAAACATTGTGCAAAGAATTCTCAAGTCTCATGAGCAATGAATTTGAAATGAGTATGATGGGTGAGTTAAATTTCTTTCTTGGACTACAAATCAAACAAACTGAAAAGGATAATTGTTCACCAACAAAAATACATAAAGGAACTATTAAAGAAATATGGCCTCGAAAATTCAAAGATAAATCACACTCCTATGGGAACTTCAACTAGATTAGATGAAGACTCCATAGGAACAAGTGTTGATCAAACAAAATATAGAGGAATGATTGGTTCACTTTTGTATCTAACTGCTAGTCGTCCAGACATAGCTTTCAGTGTTGGTTTGTGTGCTAGATTTCAAGCAAATCCAAAGGAGTCTCACCTACTGCTGTAAGAGAATTCTTAGATATCTTAAAGGAACAGATGATCTTGGACTCTACTATCCAAGAAGTGATACATTCGAACTAAAAGGATATGCAGATGCAGATTATGCTGGAGATCTTGTAAATAGGAAAAGCACCTCAGGTATGGCACAATTCCTTGGTCATAGTTTAGTTTCTTGGAGTACCAAGAAACAAAACACAGTTGCTTTATCCACTGCTGAAGCAGAATATGTAGCGCTGCTGCATGTTGCTCTCAAATGCTTTGGATAAAACAACAACTTAGTGACTATGGAATAAACTTTGAATGTGTTCCTATTTATTGTGACAATACAAGTGCTATAGTATATCTAAAGATCCAGTGCATCATTCTAGAGTAAAGCATATACATATAGACATCACTTTTTAAGAGAAAATGTTGAAAAAGGTTTGATTAAACTTGAGTTTTGTCAAACTGAATCAGATTGCTGATATCTAACTAAGCCTTTGCAAAGAGATAGATATGAAAAATTAAGGCTTGAGTTAGGTTAATAAAAATTAAGTGATTGTTCCTATGTCATTCCCCCATGTTTGAATCAATTTGAGTGACTTTGTGTGCTAAAAATAATTGTGTTTAATTGCCTAAGACCATTGCAAATTGGAATGTTACAAAACATAAACATGAATTCAAAGAATTAAACAACTCACAAATGTCACATAATACTCCCCTTACTGTTCCTAAGGTAAGAAACATGCATGATATGAAGGACATTGATATGTAGCATTAGTTGTTCCTATAGCACAAGTTCCTTAGCATTTATTTTCTTTCAAAAATTAAAATCATAAAAATCCGAAAAATCCGAAAAATCCCAAAAATAAGGGAACCAGTTTAATTAAATCTTGTTCTTATTTATCTCTTTTCGTTTTCTTTTTATTTTATTTTTTTTTGCTTTATTTTTTCCCGCGTGTCATAATACTATTACATGCAAAACTCCTCCTTCAATTCACATTATTAGAAACCGTGTTCCTCTCAAACTTTCATCTTCACCATAGCCGAAAATCATCACACCTCTTATACTCCATAAAAACCTCCAAACCTTCTCAAATCATGGCAAAAACTTCAAGAAATCTCCTTTTCCAACATCCAAAAACCCAACACTTCAAAAATGGAAATTCTTCATCCCAACAAAACCCTTGAAACCGACATAATTCAAGAAAACCCCATAGAGGAACAACAATTAGAATCTCCAGAAGGAGATGCGTAGAAGAAATTAATTGGGGAAGATGATGAAGAAGAAACCCCGGAACAATCTCAGGGGGAAGAAGAAGAAATCACTGTTCCTTCCAAAGGAACTGTTTCTTCTCTTCCAAGAAAAGGGTCGAACGAAGTGAATCTAGGTATGTTTGGGTTTTTGCGTCGATTTAGAATGGGCAATAAAATAGAATTTCAGAATTAACTCCATTCTAAAGGAACAAGGCATGGAATTCTTGTTTGAATTCGCCTTTAAAGCTCTTGTTTCTTAGCTATGGATGATTTTGTGCAAATTTTAATACATAATGGACTTGCACAACTGAGGTTAGAGGAAAGAAAATAAGGTTTAATCAAGCCTAAGGCAAAGTATGGGAAGTTCCTTGCAAAGGAACTGATTTGTATTTTAAACGGAAAGGAACTGTTTCCTTTCCGAATTTTCCTCAAGACAAAATCTTAGAATATTTTGGAGGAACTGCTGGCCAAAACAAACTTAACCATAACCTACTCTCTCCCCTTCACAAAGTATTTTTTAACTTGGTTTGGAGAGCACTCATTCCTCGAACTGAAAAGAGGAATGAAGTGGGTCTCTTGGATATGTGTTACATGTTTTGCTTGGACCACCACATCAAATCAATTCCCTTCCCTCTTCATTCAACATCTTAACCACTGTATTGAAACAATTGTGTATTGGTACGGTGCCTTGATAACTTCTCTTACTTCATCACTTTGAAGTAAGACTTACTGGTTGGACCACATAGGAGTCAAACAAGGGAACATCTTGAATGAGAAGACTCTAAATGGACTTGGTCTGTCTGTCCAAGAAGGTGTTCTCATTCAAGGAGAATGGCTTCCAGTTCCTCAGAAAAGAAAACGCCTAAACTGACTTAGAAGAAGATAATGATGTATCTTGGAAACCTGTTCCTAAGCCGGAGGAACCAAAACCTAAGAGGCGCAAACACATTGCACAAGCCTAAACTTGTTCCTAGAGTGAGAAGAGCATCGTCAAAAATTGCTCCATGTTCTGTTCCTTCCAACAGGACTCTCCTTTAGTCCTTTCGGATAATGAGGAACAGGACCCTCACTCTCAAGGAACCACTCCACCACCATCTCCCAAACTCTCTGTTCCTTTCACAAAATCCCTCCATTTCCCTTCATCCTTCTCTGTTCCTTCCATTTTGAGCAGTTGAAGGATGAAATAAAAGGCCAAACCTTTTGCTTCCACCTCCACAACTCTTCCACCCACACCACCATTTCTTCCTCCCATTTATCACCCTTCACCTTCTGTTTCCATTCCTGGAACAGATGAGCCTTCCACTCAAACCCCCTCCAGTTCCTTCACAAATCCCCTCTGCCTCAGTTCCAAGGGTAAGGAACAGGAATCTCGGATGATGTAACTGGGTTAATGAAGTCTGCTTCCTGCCAACAATGATAAAATTTATAATCATCTTCATTGGACTTTGGATGCCAAAACTGATACATGATAAGTCTTATGAAAGTAAGTGATACGTGGTTGCGCACAAAAGAAGATGGATTATGGCCTGCTTGGAGGAGTGAAGGAACAGGTTGGACTAACATGGGGTGGTGATGAAAGAATTGAGGATGTGGTTGAAGAAGAAGTTGTAGAGGAACACCATTCCCCTTCCCTTTCTTAGTTTTTTTTTTTTTTTTGTTCCTGTTTCCTTTTCAAGGAACACACTTTTGTTTTCCTTTTTCTTTTCTTTCTTTGTTTTGTTATGGAACAAGTGCTATATAATCAATGACTTTTGCTATATGTCTATGTTTCTAAATGTTTGCATAATTTCTTCCTTGGAATGGCTAGTATTATGTGATTGATGTTTGAGCAAGTTTACTCTTTGATTCTAACTTAACCACATAATGGTGCTTGCATATTGGTCTTAAGGTGTTAAATCAATTCATCAATTCATGCAGCGTCTATTCTTTTTGAGGATGACAAAGGGGGAAAAGGATTTAAAGGAACAAACTGTACATATACAAAAAATAAAATTGAAAAAAATAAAAATGGTTAAGGTAAATGAAAAATCAAAATTCAGTTACTTAATAATTGTGTTTTATTTTTCATTTTCTTCTTTATGTTTTATTAACATTCACTTTTATTATTTGTTATTTTCCTTAGTTTGTACCTTTGTTTGTCATCATCAAAAAGGGGGAAATTGTTGAACCCTAGTTTTGATAATGACAAAGAAACAAATGAACAAACTAAGTAGTGAACTAATGATTTATTTAAGTGTATGGTGTTTAAGGTATCAATCAAGGAACTGGGAGAATACGAAGTCAATGAAGAAGTCAAGAGAGATTTCAAAGGCTAAGTAAAGAAGTTTCTATGTTGATACTGGAGCAAGCATTGGATCAAGAAGAATAGAAGCTAGGCGTTTTATTTTCTAGTTCCAATGTAAAGGAACAAAGAAAGAATGGTAAGGAACTGTGGAGTATTATTTGAGATATAGAGTTTGTTCCTTCTTAAGGAACAAACTAAGTGGCACTAACGATATGTTAAAGGAACTAGTTAATTAAAGGAACTAGACTTAGGCGTGAAGTATAACGGTTAAAATGAATTGAGTAAGTCATGCCTAATTATAGGAAATTAGTTTTATCTAATTTCAAATGATAAAATCAGTTTTAAAAAGAAAATCTGTTTTAGAAAAGATTTTTTTTTCGGAAAATAAGAAAATAATATCCGGTTTTAAAAGATTTTATTTAAAAGATATTATTTTCTTAAAGATTAAAAATTCAGTTTAAAGATAAAAAGGTTTTATAAAACTGATTTTCGGATAAAGCTCAAGGAACTCCTATTCTTAGGAGTAATGGCTAATATATCCACTTCATTTAAGTTCATGGGATCATGGGACATGATAGAAACGTGTTCCTTAGGGGAAGGAACATCATGGGTTAATGGACTTAAACATGTATCAATTTATCCCACGTTCTTATGATTACACTATAAATATGAAGTCTAAAGTTCCAAATGTGTCTGACTAAGTAATTAAGTGAGTTTAACTAATTAAGTGTCAGTGCCTTCATTCTCTCATAATAGCCATTTGTTCTTTGCTTCTTACTCTAATTCCACTAAGCTTATTTCGATCAATTGTATTTTGGTTTTTGGGGTAAGGGAACTTTGAGTGAAGTTCTGTAAGGAAAGGCTTTGAGTGAAGCTTGTATGTGTGAGAAAACTTCGAGTGAAGTTGAGAGGAACTGCTGTTAAGGGAACAGTGGCTCAGGAACTTGAGTTTAGGAACTCAAGGTGTGGCTCGAGTTAGAATTAGGTTGTAACTCAAGTTGTTTGGCCTAATTAGTGAAAGAGTTGAGTTTAAAATCCCTAGTGGTCGAGGTTGTTTCTTCTTGTTGGGCCCAAGAAGTTTTTCCTCGTAAAAATCCCTTGTGTTCCTTAGCTTGTTTATTCGTTTAAGTTTTAATTTCCGCAAAAAGTTACGTTTATTTCTACACCTACAATTCACCCCCCCTCTTGTAGTGTTCCTAGGAAAATAACACAACACTCAATAGAATAGGCAGTCAAAATCAGCCTACATTCTCCTAACAAGCCTATTTTATCTCTATGTAATCCTACAATATCTCTAAACATTTGGCACCAACCTAAACGTTCATTTTCTTCTCATTCGTTTATTTCCATTTTGAATCTCGAGCTGTAATTTTTTTATATAAAAAAACCTGACAGTCTCAACAAATGGAGTAAAACTAGTTACTAATGGATTAAGGGCCTGTTCTCTTCGGCATAAAACAGCTGAATTGAACTCAAATGAACTGAACTGGACTGAATTGAACTGAACTGAATTGAACTGAACTGAAATGAATAGTGATATGTGAGAGTAAAAGTATTGTCCAGAGCTGAATTCAATAGAACTGAACTTAATTGAACTAAACTGAACTGAAAATAAGCTGGAGAGAACAGGCCCTAACCTAGTCACTAAATAAATTAAAGAACGTAATTGTTAAATGGATGAAGGGTCTGTTCTCTTCGATATAAAACAACTGAACTGAATTAAACTGATTGCAATTGAACCGAACTTATTGCAATTGAACTGAACTGAATTGACTTGAACTGAACTGAAATGAATTAAATTATAACTAAGGGCCTGTTCTCTTCGGCATAAAACAGCTGATAACTGAACTGAACTGAACTTATTGGAGCTGAACTGAACTGATTGGAGCTGAACTGAATTGAATTAAATCAAATTGAATTAAATTGAATGTAATAAATATATAAATAATATTTAAACAATAATTATATGAATATTAAATAATAATTATAATGATAAGTAATAATAATGAATAATAATAATAATAGTATTTTGGATATTTTAAATGATAGTTATAAATAAATAATATTAATAATCATAAATTAATAATAATAATAATTAATGATAATAATGATAATTAATAATAATTATTTTATATTATTTGTATTAATATATAAATACTTGATGATGATATATAAGAACAATAATATCTAAGAAGTAAATTAATATTACTATTTTAATAATTAGATTTAATAATATAATAATATTTATTAATAAAAATAATGATTGGGTTGGACCGCGAAAATTACATCATAAATCATTTTGACGCGATTTGATTGGTTTATGGGCTAAAAAATGTGGGTTTATTTGTGCTTTGACCTAAACCATGTTCCTTTGAATAATAATAGTAATAAGAATGAGTAAAGCTATAATAAACAAAATAATATATAGAAACAACAACAACAACAACAACAATAATAATAATATGAATAATAATAATAACAATAATACTTAATAGTAATGATATAATAATAATAATAATAATAATAATAATAATAATAATAATAATAATTATTCATAGTAATGATATAATAATAATAATAATAATAATAATAATAATAATAATAATAATAATAATAATAATAAGAGTAATTAGTAAAATAAATTATACCAACATAATAATAATATTTAACAAAATGGTTATAAAAGAATGGAGATGAACTGAACTGAACTTATTGGAGCTAAACTGAATTGAAAATAAGCTGGGGAGAATAGGCCGTAAAAAATGATAGTTGGAGCTGAACTGAACTGAATTGAACTGAACTGAACTGATTGCAATTGAACTGAATTGAACTAAATTGAACTAAAAATAAGTTGGGGAGAAAAGACCCTAAATGAATCACTAAAGAAATTAAACTGATTACTAAGGCTATGTTCAGTTCACCTGAAATTTTTTGATCTGAACTTATCTGATCTGATCTGAACTTATTTTTTCTGATCTGATCTGATCTGAACTTATTTTTTCTGATCTGATCTGATCTGATCTGATTTACAAGATCTTATCTTATGTAAAATATATTATTACTATTATATTATTACTTTGTAAATCATTATTATGCAATACATTATAAGATCTTCTTTATAGTATTACTATTATTATCATTTTATTTCTATTACAACTTTTACACAACTTTTATTATTATTAATAATAATTATTATTATCATTATTATAAGCACAACAATAATAATTATAATCATAATTATTATTATTACTAAAAATAATTATATAACTCAAGTCATTATTTTATAAGAGCACTTATACAATGTTATTTCACACTTTCCCTTAAAAAAAAGTTTCACACTTGAGAAGTCGGCAAACTCAACTCTTTTTTTCCATATAAAATAGAATAAGATATACAAACAACTATGACTTGAGCAAAAAATAAATAAATATCGTGCAACTTCAAATAGCTAGAAAGATTTGGAATTCGGTAGGAAGAGGTATACCGAATCTAAATTTATAATTTGTATCTCACACTTAGCTTATTTTGAAATGTAATCCGAACTTAGTAGTTTCGTTGTCATGAATTTGAGATATCATATTTTATATATTTCTTAT